>NC_140989.1:284461642-284549142 GCF_052327205.1 Somniosus microcephalus | reverse complement strand
TCACCACCTGGCCAGTAATCTAGAGGCGCGGATCTCCCGTCTGTTATAGAACCCGCCTGATTTTCATTCTATTCAATGGAATGCAAATGAGGTGGGTTTTATAAATCTACCACACTGTCTCTACTCACATACTGGAGGAAAATGTATTAATGGTAGCTAAAATCTATATATAATAGCTTTGAAGTGCAGTCACTGTTGTAATACAGGGAAGCACAGCAGTGAATTTGTGCACAGCAAGATTCCACAAACAGCAATGAGATAAATAACCAAATCATCAGTTTTCAGTGGTGTTAGAAATGCAGTCTATTGGATGTGGCATTAAACCGAGGTTCCATCTTCCCTCTCAAATTATGAGGGAGTAATGTCAAAAAAATGTACAGCAAATTATTTTATAGGAGTTTAGATGTAAAATGGTTCATCTCAAAACATATCAGAGTGCGATGCTGTAATTCTCACTTTACAATTGTCATTTGTTTCAAGTTGATTAATAGAAAACCACTCTTTTTACAACTGTAACTTGTAAATTGTTATAGAATGTCTACTTGGTTGTAATGGGGGTGCTGCAATTGGCCACAGTGTCCATAGAGCTAAGGAGAGGAAAACTCCCATTCCTGATGGTTGTGCAGTGACCCCTGCTGGAAAGAGTACATGTGTGGCCATTAGATGAGGACAAGATCAGCCTTGATGGTGATGGCTCTGTGACCAAGTAGCTGGCTAACACACTTTCCAGGCTTGCACTTGGGTGAGGTAACATCATTAGCTAGATGTTTCTCTGATGGATGGGTTACTCAGTGGAAAGGGACTACCGCCTGCCCACGTGACTGCCACTAACCCACCACCTTTTCCTTCCTGAGGCACTCACTAGTTATGCAGGGCAGGTATGAAGTGCCACTTATAGCTTTGCCTCTACTCGGGGGCGGGGAGAGAAATTCAGTACTGCAGTGTTTAAAATGCTGTAAAGGGGGCACTTTTTTTTTGAAAAGTAGGGAACAGCCTCAGGGGTGTCAACAGAGGCGGTCAGTGCAATCTCAAACACACAGCAGAGGAAGAGGGTGGCCAAGGTAAATCAAGGCTCTGTTTTCAATCCACGTCTTGTACCACTGATAGAGCCTTCACTTAGCTCTTTACTTATCATACTCTTTCTGTGTTAGCACCTGGGTGTCGGGAGACTCACTTATGCAAAGGGAAACTTCTGCTAACAGTTGAGCACCACCTTTATTCAAAGTCATCTGTCAATTCACATTGCCCATCATAAAGGCTTCTGCTCGTCTTCAAGGACACTTTATTTAAAGGGACAATGTACCTTTACCTCTCATTATCATAGAATGCATGCATTGATTTAGCGGAGGTGTCCACACCATTCATATGCCTTTAACATTGTCTTCTCTCTTTCCAAATGAAAAACTGGCCAGTAACCATTACCAGAGGAATGCATGGGAGATGGCAAGGGTGAAGCTGAGGTGGCAAGAGAAAGTTGGAAAAAGCTGGGAAAAGTTCATTATAGGTAGTGTCAAAAGTTTTGCAGTGCTTTGACACTCAGCCGTTATTTCTTCACGGGAGATGTCACTGTGTGTGCAGCTGAATATGCTTTTCTGTTTTTCACATTTTAGTGGATGCCCTGGAGGAAGAGAAGAATCATTCAGAAGACCACTCAAACTGACACGTTCATACCCACAAATGCAGTCCCATCTTCACTGACTCCATCATTACAACTCATCCACCTCAGCACCAGCACAGAGATACCCACTAGGGAGGAAGTTGTTAAATAGTTGGAAGGGTTTTCACTGGGTGAAGCACAAAGTACTCAAGAAAACCTTGGAGTGGAAGAGGGAGAGTGCTGTGCTTCCATGGAGGGTGGAGAAATGACTGCCCTTGACCGAGGATCCTAAGTACCATCTCTCAGGGATCCACTCTTCAAAAGAGCTATGATTAGGGAGCCTAGAACTCATGTGGAAGTAGTGAAGATGGTTTCCATGCATATTTTTGAGATGATGGACAAGTGGGAGGAGTCCACCCACCCATAGCCGCAACAAACTGCAAAATGTTTCTCAGGACCTGCAGAACAGCTCGCAGAGGGTGACAGTCGGGAGATTTCTGTGGCATCAAGACACCAGGAAGAGTTGGGGGAAATGGGTCAGAGGGGTTAACCGTGCCCAGTTGTCCTAATTTAAATGCAGCAAGGCGGGTTTTAAAGGAGACTGGTGATTCTTTGGCAGGAATCTTCTGGTGCAATGTTAGACTAGCAGGTTTGAGACGGTGGACAGTACTGTCCTTTTTTACTCCATTTACAACCTCAAATCCACCCCAAAATGGGTGGTAATTCAGAAGAAAATCCAGCCCCATGCCTCATGCTTTCATGAGAGAATGAGGGAAATTTGGGGAAAAATTGCTGAAGAAAAGACAATCAAGAGGTATGCACAAAGCATAACATCTGTTTTTCAAGTACTTACAATATTCTTATCTCAGTTAATCCTCTCTGCATTGTCCTCAGCCAGAAAAAGCAGCCCAGGCACAGTCATTTTTCTTTTTTCTTTGTGCAAAACCACAACAGACACCCTACGTTAAGACTGCACGACGTTAAGATTGCGCACAATTCATTCTTATTCTGCCTTCTTTGAAATGTCAGTCACTAACTTTGACCTCAACCATGAAATGACAGAGTCTCACAAGGACAAGAGTAGTAGTGAATTTCAGTGTCTGTTGCCTGCTTGACTGGAGCCTTTTTCATAGTTTGTTAATTTGTCTGCTCTCTCGGAAGAAGGCAATTCTGGACAAGACATGACCTGAATCAATGGTCATTATTGTGTCAGCATTGAAACAACTGCAGTCACTAAACAGCAACAGGGAGAATTACCCTGGAGGGATAGTTTGTGTTTGCATATGTAAAGCCCTCTGAAACCCAGCTCAATGGACAATAGTATAAACTGTCAAAGTGCGACGCAGTTTTGATTTATAATCCCAATGGCTTTTTAAGAAACCTCTGCTCCTATAACAATATCTTGAACTTCTCCAGTACACAAAGAGCCTGATTTGAGCAAAGTTAATCAGAGAACATTGAAGAAGCAATAATGAGGGCATTTAGACAAATGAGGGCTACTTTCCTTCAACTTACTGCATCTTTTTTTCAGAAGTTTATAGACTGTGGAGAAATTAGTTACTGTCATTGTGGTACCGTATTGATACTCCGGGGTTGACCGATCAACTTTTTAAAAAAAAAAAGTTTTTTTCTCCTTTCTCGTCTGAAGTCACTCACTCTTTCTGTGGTACGGTTCCACGATGCCAGCAGTTCTCTGGTATACCAAGCTGTTGTCCTCACAACCTTACTATTTAGATCAGAGTTGTGGATCTCCTACTGCTGTCACATCAAACGACTTGACCACTTACACTTGTGTTGTCTACAATGTATCATTGGCATCAAGTGGCAGTACAGGGTGCCTAACACTAATGTCCTCAAGCACTGCAATATAACTGGAATTGAGGCCACGATCAATAAGATCCAGTTGCCTTGGTCTGGACACCTCGTTCGCATGCCTGATTGTAGAATTCTTACTGCGAGCTGCAGTCTGGATATTGTAATAGAGGTGGGCAGTTGAGACACTATAAAGACACATTAAACGCCACCTTAAAATGTTGCAATATTAACCCCGACACCTGAACAGACACAGCCACTGACAGCCCATGATGATGTCACGTCTGCCAGGTCGCTTTGGATTAATTTGAGGCTGCAAAGTTGCAAGATCTGGCTGCCAAGTGCCTGGCACACGAGGCAACACATCTATCTGTCTCATCTGGCTTCCAACGCAATGTGTGCGACGGTATATCTGCAATCAGGAATGGGCTCTTCTTCCATCAGCGCACCCACAACGGGAGACTCCTTCAGTACATCATCCAAGTGATCACTATTATGTGTGAGTTTAGTGAGCATTGGCAGGCCATTTAATCATGCACTTTCCAACAGTGGTCACTAGATAGCAATCAGGAGCAAGAAACTTAGCTGATATTTTTTGCTTCCTCAATTTAGATGCACCGAGGATACTTGTAGCACCCTCACAATCACACAGACTGAGACCAGTTAACTCAGCAGAGGCCAGCAATCAAACCTGGGATCTTCCCGGTCTATCTGACATCTCCCACAGAGACATCGAGGAACCCTCAATCTTTAGCTGTTTACGTGGCCAGCCTTTTTCTTGCAGATGTTGTCTTCTTAATTCTGAGCTTCTGGACATTTTATAATTTAAGAAGGCAATACCTGCATGAAGAAAGTACTGCGGGGGTTACAGAGAAATATAATAGGTAGGTGTAACAAATATGTGTGAACATTTCTATGTTGAAATTCCTATAGGAAATGTTTATGTAGCAGTTTTCAATGGCGCATGTAATGCACATAAGGATTATATTATATTATATTATAGATTTCCCCCAAATTTTTCTCCCCATCTTTCTTGAATGTACCGTCTCATGGGTTGCCTGCATTTTACTGTCTCAGCCAAGCGGCCATTCTTCATGTGTGGACCTAGAATTTGCAATCTCGAATGCTTGTTGTGATCCTGGGATTTTAGGATTCAATCTCACAAATCCCGAGCTAGCTTTTCATCTCTCCTTATAGAAAAGGATCGAGACTGGCTCTTAGAACACAAGTAGGAACTTCATTCTAAAGAAGATAGGATCAGACTTCAATTCTCAACACTTCATACACATCAGGTTGATATAAAGGATTTACAGTAAACCCTATTCTTGCCAATCACATCTGTCCCAGTTGAATTATGAACCGAAATTTTGTGATGTTGTCAGTCCCAAAATCTCATTAGGCTGCAAGTCCCAGATTTCAGGGTCATTAAAATGGCTGGTGTCCTTTGGTTCTCAGGATAATAAATCCCTGGATTGCAAACCCATTGTCCGCCTGGGCAGCGATGGTCAGCGGACAATTCAGTTTTGTGTGCACGGGGGCATCACAGCTGAATCCAATCCTCACTTCACTCGATGTGCGCATACATATGCTTTCTAGGAGAAGTCACTGGATTCTGATCGCATGTCGGTAATCTGGATGGTTTTCCCATTCCTTAGCCTAATGACACTGAGGCCAATTGTAGTGCCTTACTGCTGCCCGGACAGAGATCTGTTAACTCAGCACAGACCAGGAATTGACTCTGGGCCTATTTTGATGGACCAATAAGGGTGACACTGTGTTGCCCTGGTGTCACCAAACAAGAATCAGCACAAGTGCCCCTTTCAGGACACCACTAATATAAGAAAGAAACATACGGTCCATTCAAATTAAAAGAAGCTCAACATAAGCAAATAAAAAGTCCCAACAAAAGCAAAGGGAACTTTCCCTACTGAACTTACTGTTCTGAATGGCTTTTTAATATTCCGGGCCATTTGTTGCCAACCATTGTATGGAAGAGAAAAGTAGAGTCACGGACTTTATTGAATACAGATGGCACCTGTAGAGATTACTGGGGAGGGAAGTAGCAAACTGGGGGAATATTATCATAAGAACATATGGATATCTAATTACACACTCTATATTATTTTATATCCAGAACATTTTAAAGTTTTTGCAAGAGAAGTACAAGATTCTAACAAGAAATACTAATACAACTTTAAAACCAGTGAGGTATTATGCTGAGCAGTGGTACTCCTTGCAAAATAACATGGAATTAGACACAATAAGGCACCGGATTTGTGAAACTTCCAATCACAATCTGTCTGTTTGCTACAGTGCTTCCTGATAACCAGGGTATGTTATATCATTGTCTATTATGGATTTTACCTCAATTCTGTGAATGGCTGATCTGGTCAATTTCTTCCCTAGCACCCAACCCTCCCTAAGGGGGCAGAGACACAATGAAGAGAGGAAGGAAAAAACAAAAGGAGGACACCAGTTCCCTCCCCAACATCAGATCGATGGCAGCAAGGACGCTTTACAAGCAGACAGGCACATGTCCCAGACTCATCCAACCCCACAGGGATTAAGAGCGGGTAACGTATTTTCTAATATGGAGCTATAGATTATTATTCAATAAACTTGCAGTGATTATGTCACAGTCAGTGTGGAGGTTGTCAGCTACATGGAATGTTCTGAGGATGTCAGCATCTAACATGATAACCACTGCCAGGAAAAAGCAAAGTAAAATGGAATAAACCTGTTGGAGGCATTGCTCTGAAGCACCATCGTAAACACGTTTTTTTTGAATGCATTTGCAATGTTGCTACACATAACAAACAGAGCCATTCTTTTCCCACTCTCACTATAAACGTCACAGAATCTATGATCAGAAATTAACAATAGCTCACCTGATGGTTCTGGGGATGAATCCACTACCTGGTGTGGTGTTGAGCCGCAGAGACTAGGAAGCTCTTACCAACTCTCTTGCTTTCAGCAGGAGTTTCGCACAGGAGATCGCAAGGTCACACCCCGCTGCCTGAGGACAGCAAACTTACACTTCCGTTGTGTCAGTAAATATCACGTTGGTAGTTTTCTTTTGCTGTTGAGCATAAGAAAGTGAGAACGCACAATGTAGGCAGGGCTACTCTAGACTCCATAACAGAAATTCAAATCTCTTATTAAATCTACAGGGCTTACAGTTTTAGTAAAGTGCACTGCACACATGGCACTTACACCTGCAGGCGAGTTGGCTGTGTAAACAGAAACAGAAAACAAGGAGAAACATGGCAAAGCAAAAAGGCAATAAAAAAAGAAAATCATGGAAAAACAAAAGGAGAAAAGATAAGAGAGCAAGGATGAGGCAAATGCAGATTATCATTGCCATCTTTTACTGCCCTGGAGCAGGTAGTATCGGCTCCATTTCACAGCCATGCAAGCAGGATCACCATGTTCACTTCCTGCTCACCTCATTGTGAAGTTGAGGAAGACAGATGTGCACGCCTGGAACCCAGATGCATCCCAGGATTGCTGCTGAATGGCCTGCCACCGCCAGTGTAATTTTTAATGATTAAAGATAGTTGAAAAGATAGCTTTTTCAACCATTGGAGGTTGAATGATGGTACAGCATGCTCCAAGTGTTTGTTTCAACTTTTAAGCTTACACTTTTAGGGTGGGGCTTCACATTAGCTGTTTTGATAATACAACCAATATCTGGCCTGTTATTTCTGGTAGGGGAACAGGTGGAAGCATTTCTTCTTGTAGCTACCAGATATGACTCAGTTGTTAGAGCAATAACTGAAGAAAATAGATGATGCCAAGTAGTCATGTCAGCAGTAATAGGATAGTGAGGTCAGTTTAAAAAAAAAATTTGCTCCTGGGATGTGGGCATCACTGGCAATGCCAGCATTTATTGCCCATCCCTAATTGCCCTTGAGAAGGTGGTGGTGAGCCGCCTTCTTGAACCGCTGTAGTCCGTGCGGTGATCATATTCCCACAGTGCTGTTAGGGGCGGAGTTCCAGGATTTTGGCCCAGCAACCATGAAGGAACGGTGATATATTTCCAAGTCAGGATGGTTTGTGACTTGAAGGGGAACTTGGAGGTGCTGGTGTTCCCATGCACCTGTTGCCCTTGTCGTTCTAGGTAGAGGTCGCGGGTTTGGGAGGCACTGCCGAAGAAGCCTTGGTGAGTTGCTGCAGTACATCTTGTAGATGGTACACATTGCAGCCATGGTGCGCCGGTGGTGGAGGGAGTGAAGTTTAAGGTGGTGGATAAGGTGCCAATCAAGCGTGCTGCTTTGTCCTGGATAGTGTCGAGCTTCTTGAGTGTTGTTGGAGCTGCACTCATCCAGGTAAGTGGAGAGTATTCCATCACATTCCTGACTTGTGCCTTGTAGATGGTGGAAAGGCTTTGGGGAGTCAGGAGGTGAGGCACTCACCGCAGAATACCCAGCCTCTGACCTGCTCTTGTCGCTACAGTATTTATTTGGCTGGTCCAGTTAAGTTTCTGGTCAATGGTGATCAATGGTGACCCTCAGGATGTTGATGGTGGGGGATTCGGTGATGGTAATGCCGTTGAATGTCAAGGGGCGGGGGTTCGACTCTCGCTTGTTGGAGATAGTCAATGCCTGGCACTTGTGTGGTGCGAATATTACTTGCCACTTATCAGCCCAAGCCTGAATGTCATTGAAGTCTTGCTGCATGTGGCAATGGACATTGTGAATGGCTCTGAACACTGTGTAATCATCAGCGAACATCCCCGCTTCTGACCTTATGATGGAGGGAAGGTCATTGATGAAGCAGCTGAAGATGGTTGTGCCTAGGACACTGCCCTGAGGAACTCCTGCAGCAATGTCCTGGGGCTGTGATGATTGACCTCCAACAACCACAACCATTTTCCTTTGTGCTAGGTATGACTCCAGCCAGTGGAGTGTTTTCCCCCTGATTCCCATTGGCTTCAATTTTACTAGGTACCTTGATGCCATACTCGGTCAAATGCTGCCTTGGTGTCAAGGGCAGTTACTCTACCTCAGCTCTGGAATTCAGCTCTTTTGTCCATGTTTGGACCAAGGCTGTAATGAGGTCTGGAGCCAAGTGAGCCTGGCGGAACCCAAATGGAGGCCCAACCATCTCCTTAGAGCAGAGAAGTTTGAGATGAGATTTGATGGTGTTCAAAATCATGAGGGGTCTAGACAGAGTAGATAGAGAGAGACTGTTCCCATTGGTGGAAGGATCAAGAACCAGAGGAAACAAATTTAAGGTGATTGGCAGAAGAACCAAAGGCGACATGAGGAAAAACTTTTTAATGCACCAAGTGGTTAGGATCTGGAATGCACTGCCTGAAAGGGTGGTGGCGGCAGAATCAAATGTGGCTTTCAAAACGGAATTGGATAAGTACCTGAAGGAAAAAAATTTGCAGGGCTACGGGAAAGGCCGGGGGAGTGGGACTAGCTGAAGTGCTCTTGCAGAGAGCTGGCATGGGCTCGACAGGCTGAATGGCCTCCTTCTGTGCTGTAACCATTCTATGATTCTATGAAACGGAGCATCGGTGAGATTAAAGCACTATCGCCTGCCACGATGTGATGGACACAGCTTGACACCTTTACTTGTGTCTATGTTTTTAATGCGAGGGTCACATTAAAAATTTCACAGCTAGAATTTCCCCAATGTGAGGGTGCTACAATTGTCCTGTGTTCTCAGGCTAAAGTATTCAGCTTCTGATCACTATCCAGTGACCCCTGATGGAAGAAGATATATGGGCACGGCGAGGACTGGGTCAAGCTTGGATATGATACTCCCCATTCCCTTGGTCGAATGGCCTGCTGACACTCACTGGCTAGGTTTATACATCAACAATGGTCACTTGGGTGAGGTATTGCCGTTGCAGTTTTTTATGTAGCCCACACTCCTGAATTACCGCCCAGCAGTCAGTCCTGGGTTACTATTTTTCCTGTTGTCATTTTATCAATACTATCATAGTCAGTACCAATAAAACAAAGCCAAGAAAAATTATCTCTAACCTTTCCTCCTTTGCTCCTTCTAAGATCTAAATACTTCATCCTGCGAGCTCTTCCTCCTCCCTACCCTACCCTTTTCAATTTTGACGGTATCCTTTTCTACGGACCTTGGCCCTTCAACCATTTTTTTTTAGTTTTATTCAAATTAAAGTGGTGTATTGATAAGAGTTTATCACACAGAAAATACAAGAACACTTGCAAGGGGAAAAAAATACATTTCAATACAGAACTACAGTCATGTACTAAGTGATCTAACATGTAATAATAGGCCTTACTCCTAAATGCATTACACATTCAGTGTGTAAAATCTGTCTGTGCAGGCATTTTGCTTTTAATAGTTTTCTGCTGTAATATGTTTTAAATACAAATTTACCTCAAACAATGTGACCCTAGATTCACTCTCGAAATGCAGACATGAGTAAACTATGCTAATATAAAAATGACTATTAAGTTAGATGGAATAGGAAACTCAGGTCATAATATTGGCGAATTACTTTACCACTTCAGTGAATCTTTTTGAGCTCACAGCAAACGATTTCACAGTTTTTGTCAGAAATGAGAGGATATTGGGCTCACATGAGCGCTTTAACCACATTTAATTTTATCATCTCTGAGACTAAACAATTTAGTCCTTTCCATTTTCTTTGGTTTTTTGACTTTATGTAGGAAGTGATTCAGAGGAAAGGACTCATGGTTTGAGCACTGATCACAGTTTGGCTTATTTGCATTGGAGATGCCTCCCTGAGGTACTGTGCTGTGAAAAAAGAGAGAAAATACAGGTTAATAAACCTCTATTTCTGGCAAAGGCAACTGTCATTCTTTTTTTTTGTCCCATTATGCATTGCTTGTCAAATAAGCATTGGAGCTGACCCTTGAACTCAATCTGCACATGCTCATTGAGGCATAAATATCTATCATATCACAGTAAATTAAATTCAATTTTAAAAAAGCCTTCTATTTAACAATCTGTCAGACTTTATGCTATGTTTTATCCCTGGTCTTTTAACTGTCCAGCAGGATTTCTCTCAGTGTGGCTTTTGATTAACAGAAAGCTTTTATTTGGAGTAAGCACACTATTATTAATACCCCTAATCACTTACTTCTTGTCGGGTCAGTATTGTACCCTGCCAGCAGGGATCCAAAAACAAAATGCTTTGGCCCTAGTGACTCCCAGTGAGATTAGAATCACCATACACTTCTGTTAGTAATGCTGCTGGCTGCTAAATTGTCCATTTCCTCCATTAAACTCAGCATATAATATTACTCATTTCTGCAAATTCCTTTTTTTTTGGCAAAATATGCAAAAACTACGCACCCTGAAGCCTTTTACAACCAGACTAATTCATTCTGAACAGAATTACATCTTCACATAAGATTAAACAGTTTTTAAGTTATGATTATTATTCAAACATGTTTAACAATTTTTCAAAAACAAATTATTTCCAAAGGCGCCCACTGCCTCAATGGGGAAATGCACTTCCGATTTGTCCTAGCCAACATTCTTTCAGCAGCCAACACCACCGAAAACAGGTTAACGATTCATTTATCTTGCTTGCTGATTTTGTGATCTTGCTGTGTACAAATTGGCTGCCACATTCCCCTACATAACAATAATTTGAAAGAAATTAATTGGACGTGAAGCACTTTGTGATGTTCTCAGGGTGTGATAAGGTGCTATTTCAAATTCTTTCCTTCTTTGATTAAGACAGGTAAGTCCCAGATTTGATCTTTAGTCTATGCTGTTAGTTGATCTCAACCAGAGTACTAGTAGGGGTGCTACTATTGGCCTCAGTGACACTGTGCTGGAGGAGGGAGTGAGGAACTCGTTATTGCTGCCTAGTGACCCCTGCTGGTAAGGGCATGTGTATGGCTATTGAGTGTGGACAGGCTCAGGCTCAGCTATGACACCCTCCATATGGACAATTAGCCTGCCGACACTCAATACCTAGGCTCCCGAGTGAAGAATGGCCTCTCGGGTGTGCTTGTGGAGGCTGCTGGAATCATACCTCAGCTGAGTCAGCACCTTCAGAAGAGGGTAGGAAATTGGAAGGGGTAAAACTATAAAAAAATTGTTTCTTTCCACCTTCTTTAATAGCATAGTAGATTTCATCTCTTGTTCTAACTTTGATAGTATTGAAAACTTATGTAACCTAAAATGATAGACAAAATCAATATTTTACAGCTCCACCACTCCCCCTGTCTCCAGGTGCAACCAATAGGTCTCCACTTAAAAATGACACCCTTGTATCCCTTTCAAGAACTCTTTGTCACCAACAAACCATTTTTCCCTTTTCGACTCCCACGTAGGTTCTTTGCCCTGTTCTTTTCTTTTACAGATGCCTTCTGGCTAAACACTAATGAAATTTCTTTGCTTAATTCGATTCTGCTGATTCTTACAGTTATGACCTTACTTTCCCATGAGATGCATGATTGAACATTCCTTTACCTTATGGATGGGAGAAAACATTGGCTAGAAACTGGACAGATCATTTCCATAATTACAGAATTCAGTGTAATGACCTTATAGAACAATAAAACGTTCCCAACCTATTTCCATTTCAGAGACTGACATTCAAAAAAATTTCCATTTTATAATACGCAAGGAATCACAAGAAAACAAATTCACTTTCTCCTTCTCTGAAGAGGATACTATCCTATTATCCCGAGGTTAATTTTCTGAATAATAAAGGTTACAATTTAATATTTAGCATTTCTTTGTCTTTAATAGCTGGATTATTTACGATCTGAAAGATTAGTTGACTGATTTAAGACAATCAGTTATAACGGTAGGTTTGAAGAGTGGGATCTAAGATGAGGTTTGGAATAATTAAAAAGATCACTCAGTCCTTGCTTGAATGTAATTATTCCATTATTTTATTGCATTGCAGAAATTGCTGAGGACAGTGGGGATTGAAGTGAGTTTGTCGGAATGTAAGAGCTCAGTTGGGTTATTCTTCTTTGCTTTAAAAATGAATATAGCCCTTCATTAATGGATTGAAAACAAATTAATGGATTAAAAACAATCACAGCTCCCCTGAAGGGTGTATGTTGTGATACTGGGCCACACAGATAAGGAGCAACCAAGGTTCCATTATTAGTACAGTATGTGCTGAGTCTCAGCCAGATTGGCGGTACAGGCACTGCAAGTGGCCTCAATAGCCCTGGGTGAGAGGGCAGCAAAATTGATCATGGTTTCAATTCCTGATCTTTATCCAGTCATTCCTGCTGAAAAGTGTGCATGTGTGTGAAAGTCAGGTGAGGGCAGGATAAGGCTAAGTTCGGGATAACCTGCTGATACTCACTGTCTAGGCTCACCTATAAATAATAGCCATTTGGGTCAGGCAACTGTGGAACAAGACTCCAGCGAGAGTCTGTCTTCAGGAAAGGAGGCTCAAGAGGGAGAATTGTAGAGGAATAAACTCTTTCTATTGGAATCCCATCAAAACTACTACATATTATACGATTGTTTGATTAAAGATAAAAGAAAAACTATGATTGCTGGAAATTTAAAACAAAAATATAAAATGCCAGAAATGTACAACATTCCATCAGCATCTGAGAGAAGTTAATTTTTCGGGTGCAAACCTTTCATTGGGATTAGTTAACTAGAAACATTAACCTTTCTTTTGTCTTGCAGTTGTTGACAGATGTGCTGTGCATTTCTTTTATTTTCTATTTTTAGAAATGTTTAATATTCTAGTATTTAAAGGGAGACGGATATGCAAAAGCGATACTGAAGATTCACAGGATAAGGTGTAGGGCCAGATAATCCTGTTCTTGTACAAAGGCAAAATACTGCAGATGCTAGAAATCTGAAATATAAGGGGAAAATGCTGGCAATACTCAGCAGGTCAGGCAGCAGCTGTGCAGAGAGAAACAGAACTGTTTCGTCAGAACGGGTCATCAACCTGAAACACTGGCCCCGATATTTACTGGGGCGGGATTTCCAAGAGGTGGGGGGGAGGTGAGGGGGGCGATGTGGGGGGTGGATGGGCGGGGGGGAGGGGGGCTGGGGGGAGGTCTGTTCGCACTGAACGCTGAGGAGTTTTGACTCCACAGTGTGTTTAGTTTCTTTTTAAACAGGACACCAGCCTGATTGACAGGTTTGGCTCCCTGTCAGGCGGGGAGCAGTGCAGCAGAGGCTGCAGCCCAGGAGCAGGTAAGGTCGTGCTGCTCAGGTAGAGATCACGGGGTCAGGGGGGTGGGTACAGAGTGGGATATTTATGAGGGTATGGGGGTGTTCGGTGATTGTGGGGTCCGATCGTTGGGGGGGGGGGTTGGTGATATCATGAGGGATCCCAAGGTGCGGGGCAGGGGGGGTCCGATCGAGGGTGGAGTCCAATTGTGGGGGGAACCGATCGTGGTTCGGTCTGATCGCGGGGGGGCATCCCGATCACAGTTGAGTTCGATCAAGGAGGGGTCTGATCGCATGGGGGGGGTCCAATCATGGGGGATATTCGATTGCGGTTGGGTCCAATCATGGGGTAGAGGGGATCCAATTGCGGGAGGGGCAATCGCTGAGGGGTGGTCCGATCACAGTTGGGTCCGATCATGGGGCGGAGGGGGTCCGATCGCGGGGGGGGGGGCAATCGCTGGGGGGTGGTCTGATCACAGTTGGGTCCGATCATGGGGCGGAGGGGGTCCGATCGCGGGGGGGGGGGCAATCGCTGGGGGGTGGTCTTATCACAGTTGGGTCCGATCATGGGGCGGAGGGGGTCCGATCGCGGGGGTGGGGGGGTAGGGGGCGATCGCTGCAGGGTGTCCGATCACGCGGCCATGGTCTGATCACAGTCGGGTCCGATCGCGGGGTGGGGGGTCCGATCGTGGGGTGGGGGGGTGGGGCGATCGTGGGGTGTGTCCGATCACGGCTGGATCTGATCATGAGGCAGAGGGGATCCGATCGTGGGGCGCAATCACTGGAGGGTGTCCGATCATGGGACCATGGTCTGATCACAGGGGGATCCCATCACGGGGCGGGTCCGTTCGTGGGCGGGGTCGGTGATATCATGGGGGAGGGGGGGTCTGATCGTGGGGAGGGAAGCTGGTTAGCTCGGGGGCCGGGGGGAATCACTCCTGCTCCTCGGCCTATAAGCAGTGCTGTACAGGCACTTACCTCTTCCACGCAGCAGTCCTCGCCTCCCTTTAGCTTCTGGGTTTCCCGAGGCCCAGGAAACCCGGCCGGCCAGGGTTAAATTTGAAATAGAGATAAAATCTGATACACGCAGTCTCATTAAAATATTTAAATGAGCGACCCACCTCCTGGGAGCGGGTTGGTTGCCCGCCCCCCCCACCCTTCTCATCCAGTCCCGCCTCCATTAAAATTGGAAGTGGGAAGGTTCAAGGTTGGTTGGGTTCGGTTTTGAGACTTATAACATTTTTCATCCCACCCGGTTAAAATTCCCCTTGTTAACTCTGTTTCTCTCTCCATAGATGCTGCCTGACTTGCTGAGTATTTCCAGCATTTTCTCTTATAGTCCTGTTCTTGTGCCTGGGTTTAATGGATCATCTGAATCCTGTACAAAAATCATTCAAGGTAGAATCAGACTCCCATAAGAGAATTTATCTGATTTTCCTTTACATGCTGCACTAGCTGATCCTTTATGCCCAGATGCAAGAACAAGAAAATCTGTCCCTAAGCTACATGATCATCTCATTGCCAGAGTAAAATGTTGCTATGGCACAATAAATGGAGAAATGGATACCCAGCAGTCAGTGAGTTACAGGATGCAATCATTGAGGAGTTCTGATGGTTTATATAGATAGCAGTGGGTACCCACCAGTGAGTTACAAGCCTGTATCTAACAGGAGGGTGTGAATGGTGACGGTGTGTACATAGAATAACAGCTCATCCGCTGCTGAAACTCTCATCCGTGCCTGTCACCTCTAGACTTGACTATTCCAATGTTCTCCTAGCCGGACTCCCACCTTCCACCCTCTATAAACTTATGCTCATCCAAAACTCTGCTGCCCTTATCTTAACTCACTCCAAATCTCGTTCACCCATCACCCCTGTGCTTGCTGATCTTCACTGGCTCCCGGTCCGACAATGTCTCAATTTTAAAATCCTCATCCTTGTTTTCAAATCCCTCCATGGCCTCGCCCCTCCCGATCTCTGTAACCTCCTCCAGCCCTACAAGCCTTCGAGATATCTGCGCTCTTCTAATTCTGACCCCTTGTGCATCCCCGATTTTAGTCGTTCCACCACTGGTGGCCTTGGCCCTAAGCTCTGGAATTCTCTCCCTAAACCACTCTGCCTCTCTCTCCTCTTTTAAGATGCTCCTTAAAACCTACCTCTTTGATCAAGCTTTTGGTCATCTGTCCTGATATCTCCTTCTATGACTTGGCGTCAAAAAATGTTTTTTTAATGATATCGCTCTTATTAAATGCTTTGAGGCGTTTTACTACGTTAAATGCACTACATAAATGAAAGTTGTTGTTGTTGATGCCTGAGAGTGAATTACAAGGTAAAATCTATTCAAGGAGTTCAAATAGTTTATATTTAGAATAATAGATACACTAAAATCACAAAGATAAGTACAGATAAGGGAGACCTTTAGGCCCATCCAGCAAGTCTTTCTGTAGAAATTTACAATCTTCCCCATCACAGCATTTAACTGCTTTCTAAATGATTCCAGAATTTTTGTCTCCGCGACCCTACCCAGAAGATCATTCCAGGTACTGATCATTCTTTGTGTGAAAAGATGCTTCCTGACATCAGTCTTGAACTTTTATTTTACTACTTTGTAACTATATCCCCTGTGGTTGTGCTTTAACATGAAATAATGCCCAGGATTAACTTTTTCTAAGCCTCTCACCAACTCATCTACCTCTGTAAGGTCCTTTCTCGTAGACGTCCTTTCAAAGCTGAAGAGTCCATAACTCATTCCTCTGACACTGGAATCAGCCTCGCTGCCCTGCTCTGCACCCCTTCCAGGCCTTGGATGTTTCCCTTGTGCCTCAGCGGCTAGCACTGAATACAGTATTCAAGCTGCGGCTTGACTAGAGCACTTTGCAGCTTCAGCATGGCCTCATTAAACTCTTACTGATTTAGCCATATATCTCAGCGTTTGGCTTGCTTTGTTAATTGTTGCTCTGCAATGACTGGTCATGGTCACTATAGAGTCCATCACTCCCAGCTCTCTTTCAACCTCTCCCTTAGCTAGATCAGTATCATTGATTAAGTATGTTCTCCATTTTCTATTCCCCAGAATAAGTTACAGACTGTAATCTAATTGAGGGGTTTGGATAGTTTATATATAGATTTATGGAGTGAGTTACAGGCTGGTTTAACTAAGGGAGTTTGCTGGTTCATGTATACTATAAGTAATCCAGGGAGTGAGTTAGGGGTGTGGAACCTTACCAATGGACACACATTTGATCCCCAGCCCAATATAAGCTGAACTGAGCAAGGAGATGCTGAGTGGAGCTAAGCTTGGTTGTCAAAAGCTCATGGATTGTAGAAGGAATGAAGGTCTTGTTTTCAACACAGTGAGGACGCAGGGAGGAGGAATGTGTGGGATGGCATATTTGGAGCTTAGGAAAAACAAAGGAGGAAAGTTTAGAAAGAAATGATCATGGCACTATCGACACAACAGAGACAACTGTGAAAGGAAAGCTTTTGGTGCATATGTAAGATGAAGGGTAGCTGTTAAAAATTGTTAAATGGAAAGAAATTATTTCTTTGATGTATTAGAGTGTATTAGAAATCTTTTTCTCATAAGTTAAAAGGTTGAGGTGTTTTTGTATTTGTACAGAATGTGTTTTGTTTAATAGATTACTTCTTTTTGCTTATTTATATACTCTCAGTTCAGTTCCATCTTTCATCATCTCTGTGCTTCTTTGATTTTTCTAAATCCAGAACTGGTTCAGCTATGACCTTTCTGACTTCTGACATATGTTGCCGTGGCAACTAATGCATAAACATGGTTTGCTACTCTGTGTGTTATCCCAGATCCTCGAAAGAAAGAAAATGGAATATATTTCTCCGTTCAAATCTCCCCCCGCCCACCCCCCAACCTGAAGGTGCTGACTCCTTTTGGGTACAGTTCCACAGACTCCCATTATTGCCCTCTGTAGCAGGCCACCAATTTCCTTTCA
Organism: Somniosus microcephalus; assembly: GCF_052327205.1. NCBI lineage: Eukaryota > Metazoa > Chordata > Chondrichthyes > Squaliformes > Somniosidae > Somniosus > Somniosus microcephalus. The sequence goes on along the minus strand of NC_140989.1, from coordinate 284,531,643 downwards.
CTCTGCAGGATGATGCAATGATCTTTCTGTAGCATGGCTTAGTTTGTGAACAGAGTAAAGTTAGGGGTCTCAAACCTGAGTCTTCCCTTTCCATGGGAGGGTGGGGTGGGGGGCATCCGCCTTTAATATATATTTCAGCAAATACCTGGTGTGAAATCGAACTCAGGCAGGTACCAGATTCAACCCCGATCTGTGCTAAGTTAGCTGGTCTTAGCCAGGGCAGGTGCTGGTGGCTCTATAATTGGCCTCAACACTACTGGGCTAGAGAAGGAAAGATTAACCAGTGTTCCCTCTCCTGATGTTTATCCAATGATGCCTACTGGAAATGCTTCTGGACATTGGGCGAGGATAGAATTATGTTAAGCCGTGATGCTCGCACAGTCAAATAGCATGTTCACTTGCTGTCCAGGCTGACATATGATGGATGACCTCTTGGGTGAGATACTTAAGGCTGCCAGTGGCCATGGAACTGTATCCCAGCAAAGGTCAACACCTTCAGCAAGGAGAGGGGAGAAAAAGGAGTAGGGGAAGGAACTGTGATCTGAAAATTGAATCTGAGGAAGAAAAAAATACACCCTAGTAGAAATAAAAATAAACCTGAAAAATAATGAAGAAAACCGACCGCTTCAACCATAATAATGACAAATTATTGTTCTCTGAAAGGTTTTTAGTAAAGTGGCAAGAAGGGCAACATCAGTACATTAATTTTCTGTCTCCAAGTTTCCTGTGATGAATAGGTTTCTATAAGAGCTGCAGAAGTTTACACAATTCATTAAAATACAGTGTCCATATAAGAAAATGGAGAAAATGCAAATACGTTCCAGTCCGTGGTCAGAGAACCCAAGCATGAGTTATTTATACATTAACATTTAGTATTCAAAAAACTAGCGATTGAGAGATTCTGGAGGTAAAGAGGCAAGACACATTCCTTTCTCAATCAGCAGAGGAATAAGGGGTACATTAGTTAGAATATTCTAAATTCAGCCTTAATAGCTACATTATAAAGGATAGTCTGTGATCGCAGGATGACAGGAAAACATTTAATTCAATAATAACTTGAAAAAAGACCAAGATTACACATAGAAAACAGTCTATCTTAGTAATTAGGAAGCATTCGGTCCCAGTCAGATGATTAAAAGAATGCTAACATTATTGAGAATAGCTAATTCATTTTTGGGGGTTATTGCAAAATGTTTACATATTTAATGGTTTCATGTGTCAAGCCCATGCAAAAAAAATGTAACATATGACAGGTAATGTTCATTCATATTATGCCACTGTAATCAGATTTCTTCAGTTATTTTTAACCCTTTTATTGCTGGACAATTGGAAATGATTAGGAAATATTTCAACTGATTTATGTTGGGGGATGGTTCCATGGATGCTGATCCCACTCTGGTGTCTTACCCAAGTGACTTTTCTTCATTTATCCCTCAATCATCACTACCAAAAAAAACCCAGATTATCTGGTCATTTATCTCATTGCTGTTTGTGGGACCTTGCTGTGTGTAAATTCGCTGCCGCATTTCCCAACAGTACAATAGTGACTACATTTCAAAATACTCATTGGCCCCGATTTTGCAGTCAGTAGCGAAGTGACGGCGCTCGCCGCTGACCTCAAAGAAAGCTGCCCACAAAGATCTAGCGATCTCTATGGAATGGATTTCACCATTCCCGATGTTAATTTCATTCTGGCTTTACCTATAGGGATCTCCAACATCCAGCAACAGTGATGTCATCAAGCAGGCTAAGTAGCCAATCACATTGAAGAATTCTCACAGACAGCAAACCAGGAAGTAAAATGCACTGATTATCCTTCACTTTTTAATAATTTTACAGAGAGCGAAATAATGATTGGGACATACACATGGGATTAAGGTAGAAGCTGAAATATCATAAACAAACTTCAAAACTTTTTTTATTATATGATATGGTATTTTTATCATAATGGAGAAATTTGACATTCCACAAATATAACATTCATTTTTCAGGGCCAGAGAGGTTGTTCAGCAGTAGTTATGACTTAGTATGCTGTTAAAAACCGAGTTACATCTCATCCAACAAAGCTTAACTTTTTCAGGGGGTTTTAGAATAGAATCATAGAATGGTTACAGCACAGAAGGAGGCCGTTTGGTCCGTCAAGCCCATGCCAGCTCTTTGCAAGAGCACTTCAGCTAGTCTTTTGGCCATTCCCCATAGCCCTGCAAACTTTTTCCCTTCAGGTACTCATCCAATTCCCTTTTGAAAGCCACGATTGAATCTGCCACCCTTTCAGGTAGTGCATTCCAGATCATAACCACTCGCTGCGTTAAAAAAGTTTCCCCTCGTGTCGCCTTTGGTTCTTCTGCCAATCACGTTAAATCTGTGTCCTCTGGTTCTCGACCCTTCCGCCAATGGGAACAGTTTCTCTCTATCTACTCTGCCTAGACCCCTCATGATTTTGAACACCTCTATCAAATCTCCTCTCAACCTTCTCTGCTCTAAGGAGAACAACCCCAGCTTCTCCAGTCTATCCATGTAACTAAAGTCCCTCATCCCTGGAACCATTCTTGTTAATCTTTTCTGCACCCTCTCTAAGGCCTTCACATCCTTCCTAAAGTGCGGTGCCCAGAATTGGATACAATACTTCAATTAAGGCAGATCTAATATTTTATAAAGGTTTATCATAACTTCCTTGCTGTTGTACTCTATGGGGGAAATATTTGGTTGCTTAGCGCCTCCCGTTAGTGCCTCCGGGGGCGCTAACGACTTACCGCCCGAGCGCCGCGATTTTAGTGCCGCCCACGAAACTTACCTGCCGGTTTGTGGTGGCGTTAAACACTACCGCCATGATCTCCTGCGCCCAGAGATCATGACATCATCGAAGCACACATTGCCCCGGTAGCGCCCCAGACTGGAAATTGATTCTCGCCCCCTGCCTCAGCACCTGGCGCTGGGAACAACAGGTAGAGGAGGACGGTTTGCAGTCGGCTGGGAGCTGGGGGAGTGCTATTTAAAGGCATGCACTTCCTGCTTTTTCCTGTTGGCAATCAATTCTGCATACGCAGGTTGAGAGAGGGAGAGAGGCGTCTGGAGACATTTAACGCTATCCTACTTGAAGGAGTTTTGTTCGTCAGCAAGACTTTTCAGGTTCCCATTTCTGTAAGCTTTATTACTATCACAGGTAGAAGATTTAATGGGGGCTGTACTAGCACGGGGCCTCGTCCTCCAGCTTCACCGTCGGAGGCAGTGGAGGCGGAGAGAGAAAGTGGAAAATGTGGTCAGAGGGAGGAGGGCAAGGGTTACCCACTCTGCACCTGGCTGATGACACCGCTCCGTAACCCCAACACTCCTGCTGAGCTCACATACAATGAGAACCATAGCGCCACTAGGAACCTCATTGAACAGATGATCGGCGTGCTGAAGCAATGGTTACGGTGTCTTGACCACTCTGGAGGAACCCTGAAGTACTCCCCCAATCGAGTATCGGTTTTCATTGTTGTGTGCTGCATGCTTCACAACCTCGCAATTCTGAGGACCCAGCCATTGCCACCAGGGATTGGTGGACCACCTCAGGAGGAGGAAGAGGGAGAGGAGGAGGAGGAGTCAGAGGAGGAGGATGAAGAGGAGGATGAGCAGCAACAACATGGGAGGGAAGCACTCAATGTTGCTTCTGCAAGGGCTGCTTCTGATGAATGACAGAGAAGATGGCTTTTGGGATCAACAAGCACACAGCCATCCTGCAGCCCCAATTACCGGGCAAAGTCCCAATGAGTAACATGAGGAAATTTATAACGTTTCAATAAAAAAATTATTTTTCTGAACAAGTGTGTCTTATTAAGCACAACCAATAACAAACAAGCACAACAATTCATTCACAAACAAAACTGGTTCTTACCACATCGAAATAAGTCTTAACAGAGTGAACAATATATTTACAAACACATCCAACTTTGGTATAAACATTCCCCCCATTTGTTAGAAAAATTTTAGTTATTCGCCCTTCTTGAATGATCTCACTCCCCTTTGCACTTCCCCCCTTCCAACCCTACTGCTCCTCCGTAATGTGGCCCCTGTGGCTGCAGCAAGGCTGGCGGAAGGCTGCTGAATGCTGGATCCAGAGACTGCAGATGGCCCTGAAGGATGCCCTCGACCAGCTCTGGGCCTGGAGGGCCCGGCTGCAGACTGTACCAACTCTGCATGGGCGGCAGCAGTCTGGGCTGGCTGGGTTACAGGCTGTGGTAAGTGCAATGGCGGAGTGGCAAAGGTGGAAGCAGGAATGCTGTCATCCTGCTCGACTGACACACTGCCAGTCCCCTGGGGCAGAACCTCAGCATCCAGAGCAATCTGTTCGAGTACAGATTGCTGGCCTGCTGCGGCACCGTGACATCCCCGGTGGACAGTGGGTGACCCAGCGATGATGGCAGCAGTCAGCGCTTGTGTGGCATCAATTTGAGAGTGCATCAGAGCAGTTTGAGATTGGATGGCACCATCCACTGACTCCATTACAGCACTAAGCCATTGCGATGCCTTGGCCTGTGCTGCAATAGATGATGCCCCCTCACCCATTACACGCGGCATGGGGTCTTGGTCTCCAGGGTGTCTCTGCAAGTCAACCATCCTATGCAAAGTGGCAAGGATGGGCTCGAGGGTTTGTGCACAGATGGCAGCAGTGCTGGTGGCGGACTCCTCCACACTCCTAGCCAGTGCATCCATGCTCTCGGGCACCCTTGCCATTGCACCCATGAGCTCAGTGTGCATGCTCAACACCTGAGTATTCATTGCCGCGATATCGAGGTCCTATCCGAGTCCTGTGCAGCAGAACTCATGCACACACTCACCCTCCGGGGAGATGGCCCCCGAGCTTCCCTTTACACCGTCTATGCACAGAGTGAGGTTAAGATGGTGGGATATAGAGGTAGTTCATGTATCTACTCACCCTGACCACCCGAGTGAGGTCGTTGAACTTCTTGTGGCACTGGGTGTGAGTCCTTTGGACCAGGCTCCTGGATGATACGTAATGAGCCACCTCCCTCCACACCCCTGTGAACTCCCGGGGCAATGGCCTCCTGCCAGTGTCTGGGAACAGCACTGACCATCGGCGTTCCACAGCCACGACCAGAGCCACCAATGCCTGGTCGTTAACCCAGTGAGCTCTCTCCCTGGGCCTCTGAGTAGCCATGATAATTTTTGTTGAAGATTTGCACCTCCTTGCAGACCCAGGTCACATGCAGCAATGATCAGGGTGAGGCAGTGCAGCATGATTGAACTTCCCCTTTAAGAACTGGTAGGCGCCAGTCTGTCTGAGTACTTGTAATTGACATCACCTGAGCTTGAGTCGCGCTCTGAGGTAGCGCCCGTTCCCTGACGTTAGCGCCCTAAGAGAAGTGTGTAGCACTTGATTTAGTGCTCCAATCACCTCCAAGGGCGCTGGAGACGAATTTCCCAGTCGCTGGCGATAATTTGCGCCGGGCGCTAAATTTTGCGGCCGGCCAATATTAGCACCCCAACATTGTTGATACCAAATGTTTCCCCCTATGCCTCTATTTATGAAGCCCAGGATCCCGTAAGTTTTTTTTAGCCGCTTTCTGCCCTGCCACCTTCAATGATTTGTGCACATATACCCCCAGGTCTCTTTGTTCATGCACCCCCTTTAGAATTGTACCCTTTAGTTTATATTGCCTCTCCTTGTTCTTCCTACAGCAAGGTTACAGCATAAAAAAGGGAAGTTCACATCAATTCAAGTGATTTCTAAAGATTGCCGTCTGCGGGGACTTCAACAGCACACTCTGTGGAGGAGCAGAGAATCACTGGCAGTAAATTCTGGATTTCCGCGTTTAATTGCGCATGTGCTGACGCCAGAAGTTGGTGTCAGTTTCACAGAGTAATGATGGTGAACGCTAACAATTTCGCCATCATTACAACCGCAAAATCCGGGCCGTTGTCTGTGAAGCGGTTTGGGACATCCTGAGGTCATAAAACACGCTGTATAAATGCAAGGTTTTTTTTCTTTCTTCCATCATTGTAAGGCTAGTCAGTAAATATCCATAGGTTATTCTGTCCCAAGCTGACCACACATGCATGCACTGTCCAGCAGGATTCACTTGATAGCAGTCGAGAGCATTGTCTGTGTGCATGACTGTATATGTGCATGTCTGTGTTTGCGTGTATACATGTGTGCGTGTGTATACGTGACTGTGTATGTCCATTGTGTGTGTGTGTATGTCTGTGTGTATGGACAACATGTTGCCTATATTTGAAAAGCCCAGCAACACTCACTATCTAGCCTTACACCTGAAGACTGTTGGAGGACAACCGGTGTTCAAAAGTTCGGTGGTTATTGGTTGTTGTGACTCACAGACTGGCGTTACATCACATATTTAAGTGCATTGTGAAAGATTAAAGAGATTTAACCGTCAGGATGCATTTTAAAATGGAGTCTTACCATCATTTCTCCTTTTAAAGAGGGGGACTCACTGTCAGTCCTGGTCCCCCCTTTCATTGACTTCATCAAGACTTAAAAAAAAACTATTGTAATTAATATTAACATCCTTGTTGTTATGTTGAATCTTAAAATTTAAAATAGGGTCATATTGAGGATACTGACTTGAATGAGCTACTAATTGGGAGGGATATTGAATTAAATCAGTAGATATACAGTGATTAACCTAAGGAAGATGCAACATCACTGCTGTATGTTAATTTAGACCACTTGCACTGTCAAGCTCAGTAACCTTTTTAAGGCACTACTGATAATGATGTCATCAGGATTTGCCATTTAAACTAAAAAAAACTTAACCCGAGTTAACCTATCTGAGCTGGTGAGTACAACTTAGAGGGCACATAACACAGTGGACCAATTGCTGCTGGCAGTGTCAGATATTGAACGTTCTGGTATTGGTTCCTTTTCTCTCCCTCTCTCTCTTTCTGCAGCATCTTTCTTGCTTCCATCTTATATGTGGATATATAAAGGATGAGAAATGTAAATAATTTTCCTGCTGTCCACTTTTTCCTTTCTGTAGAGCTCACTTGGTCCATTCTCCTCAGAGTATGAGCCCCCAAAAAGAGGAACCATTGCTGCTCTTTGACCTTTAGTACTCAGTCAACACAAACCATCTGTGGGTGCAGGCCTTCCCACATCTGTATCCCCTAACGCATTCTCACGGTTTGCTTTACCTCCTCCTATAGTCTGTCCTTCTCAGAAATTATGCACAATCCTTTCCTGTGTGACAAAAGAATGATTGTTATTAGTCACTGACTGTTGAACTTGGCAACTATTTGAGAATTCTCATCACTTCTCTTATGGAATTCCCACCGAAGTAGTGAGCCTTCAATGGGCATGCATGCATTGTAGGATGCTGTATCCATTTAATTGAACCCTTCCACGTGCAGGTGTCACTGCAGATCACTGAGTCTACGGGGTGAAAGCCTTAGATTTGTGAATACACTTTAAGGACAAATACAGGTCCACTGTCTGAAATGCACAACATAGATATTAACAGCAGCTTGTAGCCATCGCACCTATCTTGTGATGTCATTAAACTCATCCCCCATTAGAGATGGGACCTGGGGGGTTAGAGAATTGACATTCACTACCGTTGCCACTTCCTTCCACTGGCTGTCTCACCAGCCTTGTCAAGGAGATACTTAAGCAATTGTAGTGCTCTCTCTGCCACTCTGGTTGAGGTCATCTCACTCATCACAGATCAGGGATCGAAGCTGGTCCTTCCTGGTCTATACAGTTGTGTTCTACACTGGCCAATGTATTTATCCATTGAGCAATTGCTGGATACAAGATTCACTCTTTAATTAAAACACTGAAAAGTTATAAAGAAATGCGAACATCATAACATTAAAATTTAATTTTACAAAATTATAACAAATAATCAGCTGTCAACATAACCTCTGAATCCACACACAAAAAAATGGCCATTTAGGTGAGATAGCAGAGCGCAGCGATGCCCTTGGAACTGTTATATCCATGTATCTTAATGTTGTGTCCTTCAATAATCAGACAACAGACTGCAAGGAACGATCAACAGGTGTTTACTGAATGAGGGTTCAAACTGCAACTGACTGTACAGATCACTACTCAGGGTTTATATACAGGTGTGGTCACTGCCGGTACTACAGGATACAGGAGCTGTAAAAAGTAGTTCTCCCCCTTAAAGGTACATTCATTACAATTCCTCCCCTTTTAGATTAACAGTACCATAACACTCATTTAACAATTAAATATCAAACTAATTACAATTAACACTTTTAACATGCAACATTAACTGAAAATAGTCTATTTATAAATTCAGCCTTTGGGGAGGCTTCCTGATTCTTTCTGGATAACGCCTTTCCCGAGTGTCTCGCTCTTGGTGTGGAGGCGATTCGAACACCCTGTCATCAGTTGATTCATCAGCTTCCAATGCTATTGTTTCTGAGGTAGATGCGACCTGTACGTCGGGTTCCTCACCAGGTACGTATGGCCGAAACATGGGGTTGACTCGTTCCTGTGACTCTAGGATCTGGTCAGCATGGCATCTCACTATGTTCTCCCTAACATCCACTGTGTACATTAGTGGCCCCTGCCATGTGCATATCATTCCTGGTTGCCATTTCTCTGTTCGGTAGTCACGGGCCAAGACTGGTTGCCCTACATTGAAGCTCCTTGTTGGCTTCTTATTGATGTGCTGGAATTGCTTACTCTCAACATCTCTTCGTACATTTGGTCTGAGCAAATCCAGACGAGATCTCAACCTTCGGTTAAAGTACATCATGGCCGGGGCCTGGTTGGTGACTGCATGTGTCGCATTTTTGTAGGCTAACAGGAAATTGTCCACCTTATGCTGCAGTGGAATGTCGTCATCGCACATGGCCTTTACTGCTTTTTTAAAGGTTTGTACGAACCTCTCAGCCAATCCATTTGTGGCTGGATGATACGGGGCGGATGTGTAATGCCTTACCCCATTCCTTTTCATAAATCTTTGAAACTCTTTGGACACAAACTGTGGTCCGTTATCAGAGCAAATCTGCTCTGGCAAGCCGTTCCTGGCAAAAATGGTCCGTAGGACTGTAATAGTTTTCTCCATGGTGGTGGAGGACATTTTGATCACCTCAGGCCATTTCGAGTGCGCATCCACAGCTATTAAAAACATTGAGTCCATGAATGGACCAGCAAAATCAATATGCACCCGTTGCCATGGAGATGAGGGCGACTCCCATGGGTGTAGAGGGGCATGTGGTGGTGCATTTTGGACCTTCTGGCATTCTGAGCAGCTCTTTGTTAGGTCCTCGATTTGCTGATCAATCCCCGGCCACCACACATAAGCCCTAGCAAGGCTTTTCATTTTCACCCCTCCCAGATGACCTTCGTGAAGCTCATTGAGCACTCTCTCCCTTAACTTGGGTGGAATTACCACTCGGGATCCACACATCAAGGTCCCCTGGCATACTGACAGCTGTTCTCTTCTGGATGAGAATGCTGGCAACAGTGAGTCGCCATGTGCTGGCCATCCCTTCACCGTCAAATCATATACCTGAGACAGTGTCGGGTCATTTCGGGTCTCCTTCTCTATACCAGCGTTAGTTACTGGCAAGCATTCAATTATAGTCGAATGAAATATTTCGACAGGATCCACTGCTGGTGCTTCCTCTGCAGTAGGCAGTGGCAGGCGTGATAGCCCATCAGCGTTTCCATGCTGTTTCGTGCCCTTATACTCGATTTCATATTGGTGCGCCCCTAGAAAAAGGGACCATCTTTGTAGCCGTTGCGCAGTCATCACCGGAACGCCCTTCTTTGGATTAAAGATGGAGACAAGTGGTTGGTGGTCAGTCACCAAGGTGAACTTCTGCCCGTGCAGATAGTGATTGAACTTTTTCACTCCCCACACTAGTCTGAGGGCCTCCCTGTCAATCTGGGCGTAGTTACACTCGGCTGAGGTTAGTGACCGAGACGCAAAGGCTAATGGCCTCTCTGAGCCGTCCGGGAATTTGTGCGACAGCACTGCTCCAATGCCATAGGGTGATGCATCACACGCCAACCGAATTGGTAGTGCTGGGTTGAAATGAGCCAACACCTCTTTTGATGTGATCAATGCTTTGCTCTTCTGGAAAGCTCGTTTACATTCGTCACTCCACTTCCATGGTACCCCCGTTTGCAGTAGGGTGGTCAGTGGGTGTAGTACTGTAGACAAATTCGGCAAGAACTTATGGTAGTAGTTCACCAGCCCGAGGAACGACCTCAGTTGTGACACATTTTCCGGTGCTGGAGCCTTGACTACTGCCTCAATCTTTTCAGGGGACTTATGTAACCCCTCTTTACCAATAACGTGGCCACAATACGAGATCTGTTTCTGGAAAAACTCGCATTTGTGGCAATTAGCTCGGAGCCCATATTCCTTCAATCTAGTGAGCACCTGCTCCAGGTTGGCGAGGTGATCACTGTCATTTTCGCCCGTGACCAGGATGTCGTCCAAATAACACTGGGTCCCTGGAATCCCTTGCAGGACTTGTTCCATTGCCCTTTGCCAAATAGCCGGAGCTGATGCTACCCCGAACACCAGCCAGTTGTATTGGTAGAGACCTTTATGAGTGTTGATCGTGAGGTACTGTTTCGAGGCTTCTTCTACCTCCATTTGCAGGTACGCCTGGGCCAGATCAATCTTAGTGAAGCGTTTCCCTCCAGATAGCGAGGCGAAAATATCTTCAATCCGCGGAAGCGGATATTGTACCGTGTGAAGGACTGGGTTCACTGTCACCTTAAAGTCCCTACAGATGCGAACCTTCTTTGGTTCCCCAGGCGTATTACTCAACGACCTCTTCATTACAGGAACGATGGGTGTAGCCCACTCGCTCCAGTCCACTTTGGACAGTACTCCTGAACATTCCAAACCTTCCAGCTCTGCTTCGACGGCTGGGCGGATCGCATAAGGCACCGGTCTGGCCATAAAAAACTTTGGGCTTGCATTTTCCTCTATTTTGATCGGCGCTGTTATGCCTTTTAGTGTTCCGAGTCCCTGCTGGAACACTTCTTGTGCGTCAGTTAGCATTTTTGACAGTCGTCCAGGTGTGAGGTCGTCATCCTTTTTGGCATCTACAGTCAGTGCTTGTATGGAATGCCAATCTAGCTGTATCTTCCGGATCCATTCATGTCCTAGTAGTGGTGGTCCTCCATCTGGCAATACATATAGGTCCATTTTTGGTGTTTCCTTGCCGTTATATATAACGTTCACCCTTATTTTTCCTTTGGGGTAGACTTTTTGCCCCGTGTACGTCTTCAAGACAATCTTTGTATCTCTCAAGGGTATATGTGAGAATAGCCGCTTGTAGTCCCTTCGGTTTATGACTGTTAGGGCTGATCCTGTGTCCAATTCCATTTTCACTTGGACTCCTGCTATCTTGAGCGTGACCCAGATAGTTTGGTGATCCTCCGTTTTGACACATTATGTAGTTTCAGACAACCCAGCTCCTTGCTTCCGGAGTCCATATCACTCTTCTGTTCGTCTGAACTACTCTCCGTCACCTTATGTACCTTCTTTTACTTCTCCTGTGGAGATTTCTTGCTGCTGGTTTTATTCTTGACCTGCAGACTCTTGCTATGTGTCCTACTTTTCCACACTGTCTGCACACTTTGTCCTTGAACCAGCAATCATTATGGTCGTGTGTTGTTCTGCTGCAGCGATAGCACTTCACTGTTCTTTATGACATTTCATTTGTGCCATATTCTTGCGGTCTCCATTGTATCTCTGCAGCGTCCCGTGCTGCTGCTTCGTGTGATACTGCAATGCTGAAAGCCTTGTCCAGCGTAAGATCCTTTTCTGATAGAAGCCGTTTCTGGGTTCCTTCACTTTGAAAGCCCACACACAAACTTGTCCCTTAAAGTATCTGCTAGTCCCATTCCAAACTGGCAGTGTTTCGATAGCTTGTGCAGTTCTGTTAAATACTCAGCATTACTTTCATCTTTATGCTGGTTCCTTTTGTGAAACTTAAATCTTTCTACTATCAGCAGCGGTGTGGGGTTTAAGTGGTCCTGTTGGATTGACACTATGTTTTCAAAATCCTTTTCTACTGGCTTCTCTGGGGTTACCAGGTTTCATAATTGTTTTGTATGTACCTTTAAGAGAAGAACTGATTCTATACTGCAGTACCGGCAGTGACCACCCCTGTATATAAAGCCAAAGCAGGCTTCTGTATGTCAGTCTTAATTTACCCTCTGTTCAGCTGCAAGCACGAGCAGAGGGAGCAGCCAGACTTTGGAGAGTGGATTAAAGTGGTGGTCCCCTGACCAGGAAGAGGAGGAGAACGTTGGACCACCACCACCAACTCCACCATCATTACATCAACTGAGGTGCCTGGAGAGAGAGGACAGAGAAGGAGAAAGGAGGCCTACATCAACATCAACCAGGGGAGAGGCCTTTCTATCACTGCCTCCCCAATTTGGCCTCCACTTCAGGAGAGGGAGAGAGGGGAGAGAAACCAACTGCTTGAAAGGAGGGAAGGAAACTTCATCCGGAACATCTACAGGTGGGTGTTATTTGGGGCACTCTCCCAAGACTTTGTATTTTAGGTGGGGGGAGAAAAGAAGAAGCAAGGCCGGATCATCAAGGGGTGTAGTGTGTGTGTGTGTGTGCTCTTGTTAAAAGCTAGGCCACACACACCACTAATTAGCATCCCTTCTATTGCCTGCCCTGGGAGAGCTTGGAGCTGCCCAAGGTGAAGTCTTTAATTTAATTTAATTACATCGTTAAGACCTGTTGCAGGACTAAGCCTGGGCTTCTCCAGCTTTTCCAGGTGAAGACGTCTTCTCCCCCTGCCAGAAGACCACCATCACCAAAGACTTTTTCCATCGGAGAGTGCAACCCTGCCTACACCCACCCACCATCCTGAGTGGCAACACTGCCCTTTGCGGCCTCCCTCCTTCCCACCCCCCCCACCTCTCTCTCTCTCTTTGTCTCTCTCTGCCTGTCTTTCTAAGGCACCTTAGTTTCATCTATTTTATTAATTGCCAATTGAGCAGAGGGGAGAGGCCACTCTCCCAATTTAAATCAATAAGGAGAGAGGTGTGTCCTCATTTTAATCAGCTCCCTCTGCTCAATAGAGGACAAAAAAATATATATATATATACACCGAGGCCATTAACACCTTCAGGCCTGTGACTTGGGGTGAGTGTAGCCCTTAAAAAAAAGCACCCCAGAATGGCGACTGCATCTTCGCCGGTGGCGGGGCCAGCCGGGACCTATGCGAGAGTGGTAGCCACAGCCACAGCTGCTCCCGCTGTTCCTGCTGCCCCGTCACCTTTTCGATTAATAACGAAAAAGCTTGGGGTGAAGAGCTACACTCACCCCACTATGACCATCGAGGCCTGCGTCAAGGCCATGGCTGGGGTTGTCGGCCCCTCAGCCATCGTCGCGGCCTCGAAAATGTATGGGAAGGCTGTGTTCTTCCTGGGGTCGGAGCGGGCGGTGTCCCTGGCTGTCGCCAAGGGGCTCACCGTGGGCGGGACCTTCCTGCCGGTGGATCCTCTCGAGGCCACCGCGCAGAGGATCATTATTTCCAACGTCCCGCCCTATGTTCCTGGTGAGCTCCTCCTTCCCCATTTGCGACAACTTGGGGAGGTGAGGTCGGGGATCACGCCCATCCCGCTCGGCTTCCGGGAGGCCAGCCTTCGCCACGTCTTCTCCTTCCGGCGCCAGCTGTTTATCCAGCTGGCGCGGGAGGAGGACACTGAAGGGGCGTTCGTCGTCCTCCACGAGGGGACCGCCTACCGCGCCTTTTGGACGTCGGACGGTGTGAGGTGCCATGCCTGCAGGGAGGTGGGGCACATCAGGAGGAACTGCCCTGCCTCCAAGGCCACCGGATCATCTCGTGCGGCCGAGGCTGGCGCCGCTGCCGCCGCCCTTCCCCCCGGATCTGCCCGCGCGTCAAGTACGTCTGATGCGCGGTTGACGTCGGGGGCCGATGCCACCAAGGCCTCCGGCGGGGGGGAGGGAGCGTGTCCGGCCGGAAAGAAGGCGCGGGGAAAAAAGAAGCACCTTGGGGCAGGCCCCCCCGTGGATGGTGAGCCCTTGCCCCTTGAGCCCCTTACACCCGCGCTCCTCGCGGAGTTGATCAGGGCAGATGTGAGCGGGAGGGGCCCCGTGCCCGAGCCTGTGGCCGCAACTGCCGCAGCGGTAATGCCAATACCTGCGGCCGGGCTCGGGCCCGAGGAACCCGACAAACCTGCTCCGCCGGAGGGAGTCGAGGAGGAGGCCTTTGCAGACATGGAGGTCTCCCTCGCTCCCTCCGTGCTAAAAAGAAGGCGCGACCCCCTGGATGAGGAGGAGGACCGGGAGGAGGAAGGTCCCTCCGAGCAGGGGGAGTCGTCGCCCGCCGCGGGTACTGCGCCCCCCCGCCCCCCCAGCGCTGTCGTCATCACCAGCGATCGGCAGGGGTCGCCTGTCCCTCGGGAGGCTGAGGCAGATGTGTCTGTCCAGCACGTGCCTCCCGGGGATGGGGATGAGACCCTGCCCGTGGGGGGGGTTGCAGAACAACCCGCAGCAGTAATTGAAGTTGACCTTTTATCGGTGTCGTTACCACTCGCCGGGTCGGGCAGCCTGGGGGCTGGGTCGGGCGAGCTCGAGGACAATGAGCTCGCCCAATGCGACCCGGACGTCTCCCAGGGGATGCTCGTCCTGGTAGAGCTTTTAATTCAAAACCCCCCGTCCGCTGGGTCGGAGGTTGGTGGCGGGGAGGAGGATGGCCCCCTGGCTGCGTCTCTGGTGCCGGACGTACTGGAGGAGCTGGAAATTGTTCTCTCCCCGGTTTCTCCGGTCGTTCCGGCGTCTGAGGCGGAGGGGAGCTCTGAACCGCCGCCGTCTTCTGGCCCGGCACCCCTAGAGGAGCCCAGGGAGAAATCCTCTGCCGCCGATCCTGGGGGTGGGATCCGGGCGGAGGCGGGGCTGGCTGGCGCGGCCGAGTCGTTCGCTTCGCACTGCGCGGCGGACGGGTCGGCCGCTGGTGACGACCCCCTGGAGGAGGATGGGGACTCGGTGATGGGCACGGAGGACGATTCGGACTCCAGCGCCGATGTGGCGATGGATGACCTCGTGCCCCTTGCCGAGTCTCCCCTCATTTCCGTAAGGGAACTCCGGGATTTTATGGCCACGTGCCTGGGTCAGCGCAATAAGGTCCGGCTGGCCCTCGACAGGTGGTCGGAGCTGGCGCTGCTCATCGATTCCGTCCGCGCCGCCGTTAAGATCTTGGGCGCGGACGAGGGTGTGAACCCGCTCGAGCTGCGTCGGCTCACAACGTTTCTCACTGGGCTGCTGAGGAAGTGGCGGCGGACCAGCGGCTGCGCTTCCTCGCCCCGTTAGGTGTAGGTAGAGGTTGCACTATGCTTCTGACATGAAGATAACCATAGCCAGCCTCAACATCAACGGCAGCAGGGAGGCGCGCCGCAGATTCAATAACTTCTCGGTCCTTCGGGACGGGAAGTATGCGGTGTGCTTCCTGCAAGAAACCCACACCGTTCCGGGAGACGAAGCCACGTGGCTCCTGGAGTGGCAAGGAGGGGTCAGCATGAGTCACCTCTCCAACAATTCCAGCGGGGTGGCTATCTTGCTGGCCCCGCATTTTCAGCCGGAGATCTTGGGGGTCAAGGAGCACGTGCCGGGCCGCTTGCTCCATGTCACTGTTCGCCTGGGGGGCGTGCCGCTCCATCTAGTGAACGTGTACGCCCCTCAGACCAGTGCGCAGCAAGTGCGCTTCTTCGAAGAAGTGTCCGCTCTCTTGGGCTCCATCGACGTGGGCGAGTGCGTCATCCTCGGGGGGGATTTTAACTGCACCCTCGAGGCGAGGGACCGTTCGGGTCCCCCGCGAAGCCCGGCGGCGATGGAGAAGTTGAGGGACCTGGTTGGGTCCTTCGACTTGGTGGACGTCTGGCGAAATCTCCACCCCGACTCCAGCGCCTTCACTAGCGTGAGGTCTGGGGGAGGAAGGTCCAGAATCGACCGCCTCTACATTTCCCGGGCGTTCGTCTCCTGCGTTCCGGCAGCTTCCATGCGGCCGGTGCCGTGCACGGACCACCACCTGGTGTGGGCGGAGCTCGCTCCGCTGCGCGCGCGGGGGGGGTCCGTGTACTGGCATTTTAACAACCTGCTGCTGGAGGACGCACGGTTCCGGGATTCGTTTCGTCGATTCTGGGCCGACTGGAGAAGGAAGCAGGGGGGCTTCCCCTCCTTGAGGCTATGGTGGGATGTGGGCAAGGCTCACATCCGTCTCTTCTGTCAGGAGTACGCGAAGGGGTCGACCAAGAGGCGGGAGGCCCGGGTCGGGCGGTTGGAGAAGGAGGTGCTCGACCTGGAGTCCCGTCTCGGTCAGGTCGTCGAGGACCCGGCCCTGCGGAAGGTGTACGAAGAGAAGAAGGGCGCGCTGAAGGACCTGCAGCTCGTCGGGTCCCGAGGCGCGTACGTGAGGTCGCGGATCCAGCTCCTGCGGGACCTGGACCGCGGCTCCCCCTTCTACTCGCTGGAAAAAAGACGGGGGGTCCGTAAGCAGCTCTTGGGGCTGCTGGCCGACGACGGATCTCTGGTCTCGGATCCGGAGGGAATCAGCGCGGAGACCCGCGCCTATTACGGGGCTCTGTTCTCTCCGGATCCGTCCAGCGAGGATGCGCGCAGAGTTTTGTGGGAGGACCTGACTAAGGTTGGCCCGGAGGGCGCCGAAAAATTGGACGCTCCGCTAAGTCTGGCGGAGCTGACCGGCGCCCTCCGCCAGCTCTCTAGGGGAAAGTCCCCGGGGCTGGACGGGCTGACCGTGGAGTTCCACAGGGCGTTCTGGGACGTCTTGGGGGGCGACTACGCGCGGGTCCTGGGGGAAAGTCTGGCGACCGGGGAGATGCCCCTCTCTTGGCGCAGGGCGGTCATTGTCCTGCTGCCTAAGAAGGGCGATCTCCGCCTCCTTAAGAACTGGCGCCCGGTCTCCCTCCTCAGCACGGATTATAAAATCTTTGCCAGGGCCATGTCTGCTCGCCTTGGCACCGTGCTGGCCCACATGATCCACCCCGACCAGTCCTACACGGTCCCGGGCCGGAGCATCCACGATAACATCCATCTGGTCCGGGACCTGGTCCACCACTCCCAGAGGGCTGGTCTGTCGGTCGCCTTCCTTTCCCTGGATCAGGAGAAGGCGTTCGACAGGGTGGATCACGAGTATCTCTTCGGGACTCTGCGCGCATTCGGGTTCGGGACGCATTTCGTCGCCCTGATCCGACTTCTGTACGCCGCCGCGGAGTGTCTGATTAAAGTTAACGGGTCCTTGACGGCGCCCCTTCGCTTCGGGAGGGGGGTGCGTCAGGGATGCCCCATGTCCGGTCAGTTATATGCCATTTGCGTGGAGCCTTTCCTGCGCCTCTTGCGGAAGAGGTTGACGGGACTGGCTCTGCAAGGGCCGGGCGTGGAGGTGGTCCTCTCGGCTTACGCCGATGACGTGCTCCTCACGGTCACGGATCCCGCTGACTTGCGGAGGATGCGGGAATGCCAGCAGATTTACTCGGACGCATCCTCCGCCAAGATCAACTGGGAGAAATGTTCCGGACTCCTGGTGGGTCAGTGGCGGGTGGACTCCCTGCCGGAGGAGTTCAGGCCTTTCGCCTGGAGCACCACGCACCTCCTCTATTTGGGAGTCTACCTTAGCCCTGCCGAGGACGCTTGGCCGGCGAACTGGCAAGAGCTGGAGACCAAAGTCACCGCTCGCCTAGGATGCTGGACAGGACTGCTCCGAGTGTTGTCCTACAGGGGTCGAGCGCTGGTCATAAACCAGCTGGTGGCCGCCATGTTGTGGTACCGGTTGGTCACTTTGATCCCTCCCCCTGCGTTTGTCGCCAAGATTCAGAAGAAGCTCATCGACTTCTTCTGGGACAAAAGGAAGCACTGGGTCTCTGCCGCGGTTCTGTGTCTCCCGCTTAGGGAGGGCGGTCAGGCGCTGGTGTGCCTTCGCACCCAGGCTGCGACTTTCCGTCTTCAGACGCTGCAGAGATACCTGTACGTCGAGAATCCTCCGAGATGGTGTGCGCTGGCGACGTTTTTCTTCCGCCAGCTGCATGGCCTCAATTACGACACGCAGCTCCTGTTTGCGAAAGTGGGCAGCAGGCGTGCCGGCCTGCGGGAGCTGCCTGTCTTCTACCAGGAACTACTATGGGTTTGGAACTACGTCGCTTCCAGGCGGAGCTCTCCCCCGTCAGGAGCGGCGGCTCTCCTTCGGGAGCCGCTGCTCAGGAATCCGCACCTCCACGAACACGGGTTTGGGCGGCTGGCGGAGGGTAGGGCTGTGGCTGGCAAGGTGACTAGAGTCGGGGACCTGCTCGATGGCGGAGGAGCGGGCTGGATGGCGCCGGAGGAGCTGGCGCGGCGCCTGTCCTGGGCCAACGTCCAGCTCGCGGTCGAAACCATCGAATCGGTAAAAGCGGCACTGGGCCCCGATTCCACTAGGTGTATCGAGGCGGCTCAAGCACGTGGGGCGATCCCGTCCAAGCTTACCCCCGTTCGGACGGAATTCCTCATCGGCGCCCGGCCCCGAAACTCCCCTCGGGAACCGGCGCCTCACAACTTGAGCCGTCTCGAGGAAATACCCTCCGTGCCTTTTCATTCCGCGCGGAGGGGTTTCCTGTACGGGCTGCTCCTGCACACTCTCCACTTTGCCATCTTCGTCTACCGTCCGGACACGCCTTGGCGTGGCGTTTTGCCGACCGGCGGTAGCGGAGGTCCCCAATGGAGGGCTCTCTATGCGGGAGTCCTCCCTTGTTCCATCGGGGACTTGGCCTGGAGGGTGTTGCATGGAGCGGTCCCGTGCAATAAGGTTTTAAGTAGGTTCACGGACTCCCAGGCCGCCTGCATTTTTTGCGGCCTGGAGGAGTCCGTGTTTCACGTTTATATGGATTGTGAGAGGTTGCAGCCCCTCTTTCACTACTTGAAGGGGCTGCTCCTCGATTTTTGGTTGCACTTCAGTCCCACGCTCTTGATCTACGGTCACCCGGTGCGGAGGGGAGCGGACAGGTTGGAGGACCTCCTTGTGGGCCTGCTCCTGGGCCTGGCTAAAAGAGCCATCAATTGGTCCAGGCAGCGGGCGGTCGAGGGGGTCGTCCAGCCGGATTGCCTGCATCTCTTCCGCGGCCATGTTCGCGCCCGGGTGGCCCTGGAGATGGAGCACGCGGTGTCCGCCGGTGCGCTTGAGTATTTCCGCGACCGGTGGGCGCCGCGGGGACTGGAGTGCATCATCAACACGGAAAACCAAATTTTAATTTGATTTGTTAAGCTTTAGTTGAACTTTTGTTTATTTACAGTCGAATTGGTTTTTTTTGGGTCCAAATAAAAGAGTACCCTCTGTTCAAGTAAATACCTGTTTTATTGTTCTCCTGCAGTCCGTGTATTATTTAAACTCGGACATTACAGTGGCGACGAACAGGTTCGAACTCAGCTGCAGTACTGCATCACCTCACGGGGATCTTTCCCTTAGAAGGAGCTTTTGGAGGTCGAAGTCAGAACAACAGGTGTCGACCGCGGGCAACCGCCCAAGGATCCATCGGAGTTCGGAGAGTTGCAGGAGAGGCTGTGGAGAGCTGGGCTTGGCTCCCCAGTCAAGGTGTTCCAGCAAATCGTGCTGGTAGCAGGTAGTGCGCTGACCCTTCCGGACTGCGGCGGGCTCGAGCTCGATCGAGTGGCTCTGCAAAGGGGCCGTGCGGCGTCGTCAGGAGGAAAAGAGAGAGAGGGTGGAGCGCACAGGGCGCGGTCGGTGCTCAAGAACCGGGCAGCGTAGCGAAAATAAAACAAGGGGAAGGAAAAGTGAGACGCGCTGAAGCCGCGGGTCACTGCCATTACCCTGCAGAACGCTAGGAGCAGCGTGGCAGCAAGGGGAAGAAGGAAAAGCGCGGGAGGTTCCATTTTATTCCATTGGTGAAGAAGAAAAATCGCGGGAGGCGCCATTTTAAATCACCCAAGATGCCGAAAAGTGGCAGTATCACTGCTTTCGACAATGAGGTAGAAGACTGGACCATGTATGTGGAAAGAATTGAAGTGTACTGCGAGGCAAATGAGGTGGCCGATGGAAAGAAGGCGTCGGTATTATTAAATTTGATGGGCGCGACAACGTACGGCCTATTGCGGAATTTAATTACCCCAGCTAAACCAATGGAGAAAAGTTTTGAGGAGATTGTTAATATCTTACAGGAACACCTAAACCCTACACCGCTGCTGATAGCAGAAAGATTCAAGTTCCATAAAAGAAACCAGCACAAAGATGAGAGCAATGCTGACTATCTTACGGAACTACACAAGTTATCGAAGCACTGCCAGTTCGGAGCAGGACTGGCAAACACCTTGCGGGATAAGTTTGTCTGTGGGCTCCAGAGTGAAGGAACCCAGAAACGACTACTTTCGGAAAAGGACCTGACGCTAGAACAGGCTTTCAGCGTGGCAGTATCCTACGAAGCAGCAGCACGGGGAGCTGGGAAATACAACAGAAACCACAGGAATACAGCCCTAACGTATGGAGCAGAAAAGTGCTATCGCTGCAGCAGAACAACCCATGATCAGAAGGACTGCTGGTTTAAGGACAAAGTAGGCAGGCAATGTGGGATAATGGGACACATAGCAAGAGCCTGCAGGTCGGGAAAGAAAACCAACACTACAAGAACTACTAAGGAAAAGTACAAGAAAGTAAAGAAATTGACAGACAGTAGTTCGGAAGATCAGGAGAGTGATAAGGACTCCGGGAGCAGGAGACTAAGTTGTCTAAAGTTACACAACGTGATCGCAAAGGAGGATCACCGGACCATTTGGGTCACCCTCATGATAGCAGGGTCCCCAGTAAAGATGGAATTGGACACAGGATCAGCCCTAACTGTCATGAATCGACGAGACTATGAGCGGCTATTCTCACACATACCCTTGAAGGACACGTCCATTGTATTGAAGACATACACGGGGCAAAAAGTCTACCCCAGAGGAAAAATAAGGGTGCCAGTTGAATACAACGGCAAGGAAACACAGAAACTGTATCTATATATACTACCAGATGGAGGACCACCATTATTGGGACGTGAATGGATCCGAAAAATACAATTGGATTGGCATTCCATTCAGGCGCTAACTGTGACTGATAAAAAGGATGATGACGTCACACCTGGATGACTGTCAAAAATTCTAACTGACGCGAAAGAGGTGTTCCAACAAGGGATTGGGACTCTAAAAGGAGTAACGGCAATGATAAAAGTCGAAGATAACGCAAACCCAAAATTTTTTAAGGACCTTACGCGATCCGCCCAGCCGTTGAAGCAGAGCTGGAGAGTCTGGAGCATTCGGGTGTGCTGTCCAAGGTGGACTGGAGCGAGTGGGCCACACCCATCATTCCTGTAATGAAGAAATCATTGAGCAGCACGCCTGGGGAACCGAAGAAGGTTCGCATCTGTGGGGACTTCAAGGTAACTGTGAACCCAGTCCTGCACACAGTACAATATCCACTTCCACGGATAGAAGATATTTTCGCCTCACTATCTGGAGGGAAACGCTTTACAAAGATTGATCTGGCCCAAGCATATCTACAAATGGAGGTGGAAGAAGCGTCTAGGAAATACCTCACGATAAACACTCACAAAGGCCTTTACCAGTACAATCGACTGGTATCCGGGGTAGCATCAGCCCCGGCTATTTGGCAGAGGGTGATGGAACAAGTCCTGCAAGGGTCCCGGGGATCCAGTGTTATTTGGACGACATCCTGGTTATGGGCGAAAATGACAGTGAACACCTTGCCAACCTGGAGCAGGTGCTCACGAGATTACAGGAATATGGGCTACGAGCCAACCGCCCCCAAATGCGAGTTCTTCAGGAGACAAATCTCTTATTGTGGCCACATGATTGATGAGGAAGGGTTGCATAAGTCGCCGGACAAGATTGAGGCTGTAGTCAAGGCTCCAGCACCGGAAAATGTGTCGCAACTGAGGTCGTTCCTCGGGTTGGTGAACTACTACCATAAGTTCTTGCCGAATTTATCTGCAATTCTGCACCCACTGAATGCCCTACTGCAAACTGGAGTAACATGGAAATGGAGTGATGAGTGTAAGCATGCCTTTCAGAAATGTAAATGCCTAATCACTTCAAAAGAAGTATTGGCCCACTACAATCCAACACTACCGATTCGGTTAGCATGTGATGCGTCTCCCTACGGCATCGGAGCGGTGCTGTCACACAAATTCCCTGATGGTTGAGAGAGGCCAATAGCCTTTGCGTTGCACTCGTTAACCTCAGCCGAGCGTAACTATGCCCAGATTGACAGGGAGGCCCTCAGCCTGGTGTGGGGGGTGAAGAAGTTCAATCACTATCTGCACGGGCAGAAATTCACCCTACTGACTGATCATCAGCCCCTAGTCTCCATTTTTAACCCAAAGAAGGGCGTTCCGGTGATGACGGCGCAACGGCTGCAAAGATGGTCACTTTTTCTAGGGGCACATCAGTACGACATAGAGTACAAGGGTACGAAACAGCATGGAAACGCTGATGGGCTGTCGCACCTACCGTTGCCTACGGTAGAGGAAGCACCTGCAGTGGACTCTGTTGAGATATTCCATGCGACCATAGTCGAATGTCTACCTGTTACAAACTCAAGTATAGAGAAGGAAACCCGAAATGACCCGACACTCTCTCGGGTCTATGATTTGACGGTGAAGGGATGGCCAGCACATGGCGACTCACTGTTGCCAGCATTCTCGCCAAGGAGAGAACAGCTGTCAGTGTGCCGGGGGACCTTGATGTGTGGATCCCGAGTGGTAATTCCAACCAAGTTGAGAGATAGAGCACTCTATGAGTTTCATGAGGGTCATCTGGGAGGGGTAAAAATGAAGAGCCTAGCCAGGGCGTTTGTGTGGTGGCCGGGAATCGATAAAGAAATCGAGGATATGACCAAGAGATGCACAGGATGCCAGAAGGTCCAAAACGCTCCACCACAGGCCCCGCCACATCCATGGGAGTGGCCCTCATCTCCATGGCAACGGGTACACATTGATTTTGCTGGTCCATTTATGGACTCAATGTTCCTAATCGCTGTGGACGCCCATTCGAAATGGCCAGAGGTCATCAAAATGTCCTCCATCACCACGGAGAAAACTATTGCAGTCCTACGGACCATCTTCGCCAGGAATGGCTTGCCAGAACAGATTTGCTCCGACAATGGGCCACAGTTTGTGTCTGAGGATTTCCGGAGGTTTCTGAGGAATAATGGGGTGAAGCATTACACATCTGCCCCATATCATCCAGCCACAAATGGATTGGCTGAGAGGTTTGTTCAGACCTTTAAAAAGGCCATAAAGGCAATGCATAATGATGACATACCACTACAGCACAAGGTGGATAATTTCTTGTTTGCTTACCGGAATGCGACACATGCAGTCACCAACCAAGCTCCAGCCATAATGTTCTTCAACCGAAGACTAAGATGTCGCCTGGATTTGCTCAAACCAAACATAAGACGAGATGTTGAGGATAAGCAATTCCAGCACATCAATGAGAAGCCAACCAGGAGCTTCAAGATAGGGCAACCAGTCTTGGCCCGCGACTACCGAACAGAAAAATGGCAGCCAGGAACGATATGCACACAGCAGGGACCACTAATGTACACAGTGGACGTTGGAGAGAGCATCGTGAGATGCCATGCTGACCAGATTCTAGAGTCACAGGAACAAGCCAAACCCACACCACGAGCAGGTGCACCTGGTAATCAACCCGAAGTACAGATTGCGTCTACCTCAGAAGCAGTGGTATTGGAAGCTGACGAACCAACCAATGACAATAAGCCAGAATCAACTCTGCCGCAAGAACAGGATACTCGAGAAAGGCGCTATCCAGTCAGAATCAGGAAGCCTCCTCAAAGGCTGAACTTATAAATGATTATTTCAGTTGATGTATATAGTACAGAGAAAATTGTAATTGTAATTAGTTATTATTTAGTTGTTAAATTAATGTTATGTACTGTTTATCTAAAAGGGGAGGAATTGTTGTGTATGTACCTTTAACAGAAGAACTGATTCTATACTGCAGTACCGGCAGTGACCACCCCTGTATATAAAGCCATAGCAGGCTTCTGTATTTCAGTCTTAAGTTACCCTCTGTTCAAGTAAATACCTGTTTTATTGTTCTCCTGCAGTCCGTGTATTATTTATACTCGGACATTACAGTAGTAAGCCATACGTTTTTGCACCCATTGAATTCAACAATACCAGCACTTTCTTGTCGTCTGGCACTTCATTCGCCTTGCAGTATACTTCTATGTGTTCGACATATGTCGTCCAATCTTCGACTTCATTGTCGAACGCTGTGATACTGCCACTCTTCGGCATTTTTGGGTGTGGTTAGACTGGCTTAAAATGGCGTCTCCCGCGCTTTCCTTTCTTCCCCGCTGCGGCTTAAAATGGCGTTTCCCGCGCTTTCCTTTCTTCCCCGCTGCGGCTTAAAATGGCGTCTCCCGTGCTGCTGCCAACGCCGCTCTCGGCGGTCCTCGTGGCAATGGCAGCGCCTCGCGTTTTCCTGCGCGCCTCTCTCCCCTGTTGACGCTGCTCGGCCCTTGAACACCGGCTGCGCTCTGCTCTCTCTCGTCTCTCTCCCCGTTGACGCTGCTCGGTCCTGAACACCGGTTGCGCCCTGTGCGCTCTGCCCGCTATCTCTCCCCCGTCGATGCTGTTCGGCCTTTTTTTGTGCCGCTCGGTCGGCTCTAGCCGCCGCTGTCCGGGAAGGGTCTGTGCAGTACCTGTTGCCAGCCCGTTTCGCTGGACCACCGTGACTGGAAAGCCAAGCCTGGCTCTCGACAGCCTCCCCTGCGATGCTCAAATCTCCGCTGGATGACTGGGCGGTTGCCCATGGTCGACACCCGTGTTTCTGGACTCGACCTCCTTCCACTGTTCTCCAGGAGCGAATCCCTGGGAGGTGATGCAGAGTTGCAGGTAGGTTCGAATCTGCGTCGTCTCCAATGTTATATCCGTGTATCTTAATGTTGTGTCCTTCAATAATCAGACAACAGACTGCAGGGAACGATCAACAGGTGCTTACTGAATGAGGGTTCAAACTGCAACTGACTGTACAGATCACTACTCAGGGTTTATATACAGGTGTGGTCACTGCCGGTACTACAGGATACAGGAGCTGTAAAAAGTAGTTCTCCCCCTTAAAGGTACATACATTACAGGAACCATATCCCATTGTGAATCAGTATCTTGCGCTGACTTTAATAAATATATTAGATTTGTTTCCAAGATATAATCATATAGAAAAATTCAACCATTCAATCGCCAACTGCAAGGTATTCAAAATTCTTCAGTTAATTTCTCCCCTTCTTGGTGTTCTTTTGTGGGCAGGATTGGGCTTAGTTGGAATGCCCTTTCTAAATTTGAATAGCCTGTCAATACTTACTGCCTAGGCTCACTTTTGAAGAATGACCATTTAGGAGAGGTACTAGCAGTCATCCAATGTCCATGGAACTGTATCCAAGTGTGTGGAGAGCAGGGAAGAAAATTAGAAGGGGGAAAGAACTTGAGTTGATTTTATTACATATCAATTTCTGATTTTGTTTCCCTTCAGATGTTTTGTTTTGATCTACACAGAGTCATTTAGGGTTAACGCATTAATGTAATTATTTGAGAGAGCCCTGTAATGGTTCTATTAACTCCCAGTTTGGATGCTTTTCAATGCTGCTTTGCTGGTAAAGCCAGAGGGAGAGCCTCTCACTGGCACCCGCAGAGATTGCTCTGATCTGTTGCAAATCCTGTTAAAATCTAATTACTTAGGAGAAGCAGCCAGGGAATATTAAATGAGCTCCAACAATCTCTGTGAAAGAAGTTTTGTTCCGAGCTCAAGACAAGCCAACGGGCTGTGCTTTGATTGTGGGTTCATCGCACTACACCGTGTGAAGTTAACGCAGTCGCCCTTTCGCATCATGTGTCTCTATTTAGGTTTAAAGTTGTAATCATATTATCATGCGCTATTCTGATTTGTGTCAACTGGCTCATTACTTATTTCTGAGGAAGTTAAACAAATTAAGCACCAGGATTTTATTTTAAACATTTAACTAAATGAACTATTTCAATTTAGTAATTAATGACGGCAAAAAAGATTGATTATGTACCCTTTTCAATAGTAACGTGCTGCAAAACTGTTTTAAACTTGAGTGAGACATTCCCTCCAATTGTTTCCCTCTTCTGAAGGTGCTGAGTTATGCTGAAGGTGTGGGGGGGGAGGGGGGTGGGGAGCGGGCAGTGGTTCCACGGACAACGACCATTCTCCAGTACCTCATCCAAGCATCCATTGTTCATCTGAGGATCTAGAGAGAGTATTGGCAGCCGTTAAAACACAGTCAGATTCTTTTCTCATCTTATATATTTTGGAACAGAAGTGACTGGATAGCAATTCTTAATCCTGGGGCACTAAGTTCAATTGTGGTATTCTTATCACCACCCTGCTTGAGATCAGCTAATTGAGTGCGGATTGGGGATGTAACCTGGAACTGTATGGCTCTATTCCACATTGGACAATGTTTATACCAACTGAGCCATTGGGAGAGTTTCATGATCTATTGGTGTTTAGAGGTTATATCTGATGTTGTAATATTTATCTATCTGTACTTACGATATTATTATTTTTGTCCAAGATTGAGATAACCCGTTCAGCTGCCTCTACTGCTTCCTCACTTCTCCTTGCCCACCAAGCCAAACCTCTCCCCATGCTTCCTCTATCCACACCCTCATCCCATGTCTTTCTCTAGTTTCTCTCCTAGCTCCCATTATGTGCTCTCCAAGCTTAACTTGTCTATGACAGCCATAACCTGCTCCCTTCACCCCATTCCTAATAGACTGCTCACCATCCAACTTCCCTTCCTGGCCCCCATGTTACCTGGCATTGTAAAATCTCTCTCATCAGGTACTGTACACGTTCCTTTCAAAACCACTGTCATCACATCCCTCCTCAAAAAACCCACCCTTGATCCCTCTATCCTTGCAAATTACTGCCCATTTCCAGGCTTC
Organism: Somniosus microcephalus; assembly: GCF_052327205.1. Taxonomy (NCBI): domain Eukaryota; kingdom Metazoa; phylum Chordata; class Chondrichthyes; order Squaliformes; family Somniosidae; genus Somniosus; species Somniosus microcephalus. The sequence goes on along the minus strand of NC_140989.1, from coordinate 284,504,642 downwards.
CTTTCCTCTCCAAAGTCCTTGAGCATGTTGTTATCTCCCAAATCCGTGCCCATCTTTCCTGCAACTCCATGTTTGAATCTCTCTGATCAGGTTTCCATCCCTGCCACAGCACTGAATTGGCCCTAATCAAAGTCACTAATGACATCTTCAGTGGCTGTGACCATGGTAGATTTTCCCTCCTCATCCACCTCAACCTCTCTGCAGCCTTTGACACAGTTGACCACACCATCCTCCACCAACACCTCTCCTCTTGTCTAGCTCAGTGGGATTGCTCCTGCTTGCTTTTACTTTTACCTATCCAATCGTAGCCAGAGCCTCAGCACCATTACCTCCAAAGCCCACAAGGATCTATCCTTGGAAATCATCACTTCTTCATCTACATGCTGTCCCTTGACAACATCATCTACAAACATGGAGTCGGTTTCTATATAGATCCTGACAAACACGCAACCAGCAGAACCTCTCCACCACCTCTCTTGGCTCCTCCACTGTCTCTATACTTTCAGACTGCTTGTCCGACATCCAGTCTTGCATCCAGAGCTGCAATTTCCTCCAGTTAAACATTGGGAAGAATAAAACCATTGTCTTTGGCACCTGCTACAAATTCCATACCCATGCCACCAATTACATCCTCCTCCCTGGCCACTATCTCATGTTGAACCAGACTGTTCACAACCTCAGTGTTCTAATCGAACCCGAACTGACCCCATATCCTCTTCATCAGAAAGACTGCCTACTTCTACCCCAATAACTTCACCCGCCTCCGCCCATGTCTCAGCCCATCTGTTGCTGAAACTCTCATCCATGCCTTTGTCACCACTAGACGCAACTATTCCAATGTTCTCCAGGCCTCCATATTCTGTAAACTTCAGCCCACCCAAAACTCTGCTGCCCGTATCCTATCATGCACCAAATGCTGCTCACCCCTTACTGCTCTTCTTGCTCCTGGTTCCCATTGCCTACAATTTAAAATTCTCATACTCATATTTAAATTGATTCATGGACTTGCCCCTCCCTATCTTGGTAACTCTTCCAGTCCTACAACATGCTGCCCCCCCCCACCTCACCAGAACTCTGTTCTTCTATCCTCTTGTTCATCTTCCCTCCCCTCGCTACACGATTGGCGGCCATGCCTTCAGGCATCTAAGCCCCACGTTCTGTAATTCCCTCCTTAAATCATTCCACCTCCACCTTTCTCTCCTCCTTTATAACCCTCCTTATAATTTCCTCACTTCTCCTATTATGTCTTCCTTTAGTTTGGTGTCCATTTTTGTCTGCTTATGCTTCTGTGAAGCACCTTGGGGATGTTTTTCTATGTTAAGGTGCTATATAAATGCAAATGATTACTGATTATATTTTACTATAACGTTTTCTGAATTTTATCCTTGTTGTTAGTGGAACATTTTCTATTTCTGGCACCTAGCATTCACATCAAGCACTCCAATTTAACAATAGATTCAGAACCAATGTGCCTCAACCTCAACCATAAAAGAGCATTGCTTACAGCACCAGTGTGACATTTTTCAATTTCTCACACCAGCAACCTCTTGGCCTCTCTAAGCGAGATTGCCAATTAGTGGAGTGGGTTTGCACCCATTTACATTGGTCATCAGCACTGTGCCTCTGCTGATGTGAAGAAAAACCGTTGCTTGAGATGTGCCCTCGGATGATACAGCATTGTCATGTTGACAGAAATACAGTGATTTGGTGCAGCGACCAGGAATTGATACAGAAACAGCCTTTGTTTAAAATAATAATTAGGAAAGAGAAGCTGGTAGATCAACAGGGAAAACTAATTCAAGTGATTGCAGTGGTTCATATACACTATACCATGGACTGTCAGGATATATGTTTCATTCTTCACTCCTTTGAGGTCCTGCTCTCAGCCAAGACACACTCGCAGACACCAGCTCAGAAAATGGCATTGCATGGAATTTAGAGGGTAGTATAGAGGCGGAATCTGCATATGGTGATGCACCGGGGACGAGCGGGCTGCTGCCAAGCCAAGGGGAAAGGGTAGCGCGGGTGCCAGATCCCTGGAGGGCGAGTTCGTGCATGAGTTCTGCTGCACACGACTCAGATGATGACCTCGATGGAATGGCCTTCAGAAGAAGGGTGATGGCCATGCACATGGAATTGCTAGGTGCAGTGGCAAGCCTGCCAGAGAGCCTCTTGTCAATGTCCAGGAGCATGGAAGAGTCCAACTCCAACATTGGACAGAGCTTTGCACAGAGCTTGGAGCCCATGATTTCCAGGATGGAAATGATGGACAACTCCAGGAGAGACCTTGTGGACCCAGCCTCACAATCACGGCTTCACTTCACCCTGACAACATTGCCACTGCTGCAACACTCACACCCACATCTCACACCTTGCACACATTGACAGCTATTCAACTGTGGCAGGCACATCACCCAAACACATTGCAGTACACTCACTGACAACTTCCCTTTCTCTTGCAGGCAAAGGTGACACAGAACAGGAGGGAACAGCTGCAGATGGGAGGTGGCCTAGCTGCTATACAGAGCTTCATCGACCTGGAGGATGCTGCATGTGATGGGCGATGTCGCGGCTTCCATTGCAGCACTGGTGGAAGCAACCCAACGTCTCAGTGCTGCAGTGGAAGTGCAGACTGCTCTCATGCAGTCTCAGCTTGCTGCCATACAAGCTCAGACTGCTGCCATTGTCACTAGGTTTACCAGTGTCGAACGGGACTTGCAGGGTGTTGCAGCAGTCTAGCAATCTGTCCTCCAACAGATTGCTAGGAATGCTGAGGCACCACCCCGGGAGAGTGGCAGTGGGTCTGTGGAGCAAGAACCTGCTATCGTCATCAGAATGACAGCATTCCTACTCCCACCACTGCCACTCCGCCACTGCCCTTGCTGCTGCCTATCAGCCAGCCAGCCCAGACTGCAGCCGCCATTGTTGAGGTGGTGCAGTCTACAGCCGGGCCTCCTTGGTCCGCAACTGGTTGAGGTCATCCTGCAAGGCCATCTGAAGTCTCCCCCACTGAAAGTCAGTAGCCTTCCACCAGCCATGTGGCAGCCACTGGTAGGAGCACTAGAGTAGGTAAAGGCACACGAGTGACAGGCACTAAGGGAATGCACACGGGTGAATAGTTGATATTGTAATGTTGATTGGATTTGGATAAATTTATTATTTTTGTTTGGAATGTGGTGGTTCTCATTTCAGTTTTGTGCCCAGGAGGATGCTATGATGTTCCATGACAGAGGGAAGGTATGATGGGGAAGTGGTAAGCAACGGGGATCTGGGGTTTCATTCACTGGAATCGGAGCCTGATGAGGCATTCACAGACAGCCCATCTGGAACGGAGGTTTGCTGCCTGCCTCCTCCCTCCCACCTCTTTCTTGTCCTTGTCCTGTTCCTCCTCTCCCTCCTTCTCCTCCTCTTGAGGTGGTCCTGCAAACCCTGGTGGCAAGGGCTGTGCCCTCATAATGGTGAAGTTGTGAAGCATGCAGCAAACCACCATGAAATGGACACCCGCTCCGGCAAGTACTGGAGGGCTTCTCCCGAGCAGCCAAGACAACGGGACCATTCCTTGAGCATCCCGATGGTCTGCTCAGTGATGTTCCTGGTGGCAGCATGTCTGTCATTATATGAGTGCTGGCCACGAGTGGTGGGGTTGCGGAGTGAGGTTGTTAGCCAGGTGTAGAGTGGATAGCTGTTGTCTCTGAGCAGCCACCCTCGGGTTTGACGCGGTGGCTGTAACATTGCTGGCACACTGGACCGGCGCAGGATGAAGGCATCATGACTGCTGCCAGGATAGTGGGCAGTCACCATCATGATGCGCTGGGCGTGGTCGCACAACAACTGCACATTAAGTGAGTGGTAGCCTTTGCGGTTACGGAACAGCTCAGGATTGGTATACAGCCAGCGCTAAACCCTCGAATTTCTTGGCCATATAGTCTTTCAAGGAACTGGGGACTGATGACTAGAGAAGGAAAGCTGTAATAGGGAGCCACTGGAAAGAGAAGGTATTGGGAAGGATATCCTAGAGAAATAAATCATCAGGGGGAGCACTGAGCCTAACCTAGATAAACTTAGGGTCAAAAAGAGGAGGCATAAAAGGTTTATGGTCCATAATATTGCCTTGTGTTGATGCCTTGATGTTGCATTAGGTTGGAGAGAAGGCATGTTAGAATTTGATGAAGTTGTAGCTCGTGGTAGTGATGGATTAGAGGACTGTTTTAAGATTCTGAGGCCGTAACTTTGTTAATTTTAGCCAAACATAAATGATAGTAAGAAGTGATGTACTAATAAGAGAACGTGTCAATGGAATATTTGTCCATGTTTAGCGCTGACTTGAATATTTCTATCACTCCAAAGATGGCTACATAAACATTAGCACAAAGTAATAAAAAGAAAGTTTTTTGCTTGTTAAAGTGATGATGAACTTGTGCAGCATTTTGCAGCTGTAGAGTCTGATCAAAAATTGTCTACTCATTTTTGAATTTTGTGTGTTTATTGAAAGGGGAAGTTTTTAAATATCACCACAGCAGTTAGAAAAGTGAATTGTACATTGGAGTTATCTGCTCCAGAGTGAGTGCACTTTATTATGGTTATGTTATGTTAATATACTACAAGCCAAATGTATGTTGAATGTTTAAATGTCTTAATCCAAATGTACACTCTCGGGAGCCGCAAGCCTACATTTTGTTGTACTGCACTTGTGCACTAACAATGACAACAAAAGTTGATTTGATTTGATTCGATTTGTAGTGGTCATTGATCATGTATTGCAGTTGTGCAGAAATAGTAGGAGAGACCAGCCCAGGTGATTGGAGGCACACATAGTTAGGCTGGAACGATCTCAGGTAGTAGGTTTATGGCAACAATGCACCGTGGTTTAGTGGAGTTACATTGCATGAGAGTCTCAGGGTCTCCAGGGAGTTTGTGGCTGTGACAGCTGCTCCATGAAAATCTGCAGCAACAGACGAGCATCTGCAATGCATTGCCAGTGTGGGTGAAGGTCACCAGGGGCCTCAACTTTTATGTCACAAGGATCTTCACCCACTTTGTTTGCCTTCTGAAAAACTGATGCTTTTTTTCTATGTGTTAAGATAACAACAAACTGCAAGATGTATTAAAAGGCAATTCTTTTCACCAAATCTTTCAGTGGTTGTGGTGTACATGTTCAATGGGGGTCTTTTAAACTTTTAGCGATAGTGTAAAAGGGGCAATATTGGATTGGACGTCCATCATACACCCCGCCTGATTTTCGTTTTCATTGAAGTCAATGGAAGTGTAAATTGGGCGGCTGATCTGATATCGCCCGTTTTACGCAATCGCTAAAAGTTAAAATTACCCCCAATGTGTTTTGCTGGTGCATTTTTCCCTTGTGTGCCATGAACTCCATGTCACTTATAAATGTGCCCTACTAATAAATGCACCCCAGTTCAGGTACTGCATAGCCAACAGGCAAACTGAGATAGAGAGGACCTGGATCCTGATGTAACAGTGTCATTGCCAAGCTTCTTCTTTGTTGGAGTCACTGTGGCCTCATCAGTTTCAGAACTGGCACCTACTGTTACTTGTGTCAGGCTATACGATGGCACATACTGGCACTGACATTCGTATCAACCAGCTGCTCCTGTGCTGCTCCACATGTGCCAGTGGTGAAAGGCAACTCCTTACGGTGCCTAATGATTGATGTAAGCATAAAATAGTGAATAGGTCTCAGAATCTCTCCCTCATGATTGCCTAAAATTATTCACCAAGTGAGTTGAAGCCATGCATGACTGCATCTTAGAATTTGGACTTGAAAGCTTTCATAGCAGCAGTGGGAGGCTGCTACTGTGTCGAAGGCCATTGTAGATGCCACTGACATTGCAACAGACTGCATTGCAGATACCTACTGTTCCAACTAATCACACCAACTTACACTGTTATGTATCGAGCAAAATGACTCTTCAACATGGGCCTCATTGTAAACTAACCTCCATTGAAAAGCAGGGACAGTAAGATCCCCGTATGATTGAGGAGCAGCACTCAGCCTGCTGGACCTCTGTCCTCTATCAGCTGGTCCTTATTACCTCATACCACTCCAACCTTTCAACACCAGTGCTCAGAGCCTTACCTTTGTGTTTCCTTCTCAACTTCACTATGATCTTCTCCTGCAGTGTGCTCATTTGTGCTGGTGGCTGTTTCAAGTGTAGGTGGTGATGATTGGTCCTCAGGCGAATGGTACTTTTTGGATGTGCCTTGTATACCATTGGGTTCTCCTTCCTTTATTAAGTGAGTAGATGGAACATTATGGATAAATAAATATGCTTATCCATTTGTTACTGTATTGCTATTGCATGCACTATTAGGTACTTGTGCTTAATCAGTGAGAGTGGATATGTTAGTGTAATATATCATGCAAATCATAGAATATATGATTATTAAGCAAGTAGTTCTGTAGACCCTCCCCGTCCAAACCATCCCAAGCTAGTGCAGACTCTCCGATAAATCAACTATTGTGTGCTTATGTACAGTGAGGATAGAAACAAGGTGATTTGGCCAGTGAAAATTCCTTCCTGAAGTAGATTCTGTTTCCCAACATGGCATATATATAATATAAATATAATTTGTATAACCCTGCTATTTACTTCATATACCTTACAACTACATTCTTGATAACATTTATCTGTGGCAGTACATTTTTTGCATAGACCTTGAACCATTGCTACTTTTCTTCATATCTGTATATGTCTTCTGCTGCTACTTTACATTCATTTCTCACCACTTTGTTCTTTAAGTCATGCAACTTCTTCTGGGCCTCTCAACGGACACTCTGAGTTGTTTCCATGGAGTTCATTCCTCATGACAAATTGCCATATTAGATGTGGTCCTCCCTTTCCAAAGGTTTGTCCATAATGCTTCAGTACAGACGTTACCAGCATTGACGGGACCATATCTGAAAATCTGGCTTTTCTTCAATTGTTGACTTCTCCACAAAATGTGTGCACTCCACAGTTGGATTAACAAATGTACTAACATTTACACAAGCTAATAAATTTGTATTTACATAATGCCTTATAACATCTGTAGGATGTCCAAAAGTGCTTTACAACCAATGTAACCTATGAAGTGCAATCACTGCTGTTATGTAGGCAAACGAGGTCGCCAATTTGTACAGGCTCAGTGTTACAAATAGCAGATGAATGAATGACCAGATAATCCAAATTTGGTTGAGAGAGGAATGTTGGCCAGGACACCAGGAGAACTCCTTGCTCTCTTTGAATAATACCATGGAATCTTTTACATCTACCTGACCTTTCAGATAGGGCCTCAGTTTAATGTCTCATCTGAAAGATGGCACCTCTGACAATGTAGCACTTCCTCAATACACGCTGAATTGCTAGCCTAGATTATATGATCAAATCCTGGAGTGGGGCTTGAGCCCACAACCTTCTGACTCAGAGTGCTACCAACTAAGCCAAGCTCACACAGCTAAAGGGAACTGTTGGCTGCTTGATAAATGTTATTACAGGTGCTTTGTGGTGGTTGTTATTTTTCATTACTGCTAACAAAATGACATTCTGAGGACCGATGCATTTCCAAATTGCCGGTTCCTGTGATTTTGTTTGTGGGTTATAAATTATCTCAGCTGTGGTATTAGTTAAGGTGCTGGAACCAGCCTCAGCTCCCCTAGGCTAAAAAAGGGGAAATATCAACCAAGGTTTCCACTCCTGATCACTATCCTGTGACACCTGCTAGAAATGCATGTGGGTGGATGTTGGGTGAGGACAGGCTCAGGCTTGGCTGTGGTACCCCACATGGTTGAATAACCCATCAACAATCAATGTCCAGGATCACTTGGGTGAGTGATTTAAGGGAGGCCAGTGCCTGCGAAATCAACAGAAGTCACTGGGGTAGAAATTCGTCTCGGGCAGTAGTGGGTAAAATGGGCGTTATCACATTGGCCGCCTGTTATACTCCCCGCCTGATATTCAGCTCTATTAAAGTCAATGGAACTGCTAAGCACTACCGCCCAATATGATTTTTTACCCCACTATCTTCAGGAGAGAATGGCAAGAATAGAAAATTGGAGAGAAAGCAAAATCTTGGGTAATTTACAAAAACAATGCGCAATAGTCGTCAAGATTCTCCGACATATGGACCAGAGTGATTGTAGTTTATTTGCAGAATTATCATCTATTATTATTATTTTCAGTAATTCTACTGTATCACTTAAATTTTACCATGTCATGTGAGACAGTTATGAAAATGCATGCTCCCAGTGCTGATTATCTAAATTAAGCTCAGTAATGCTACATCCACTGATGTAATAAACATTTTATGAAAATTAAGTCCAACAAATAAAACCCTTTTTTAGAGTCCAACCAACCTGTCTTCTCCCCATAACCCTCAGTTATTTCTTCCTCTCTGAAAATAAGTCTAGTTGTTGCTTGAACTTATTTACACTCTCCACTTCAATGGCTTTCCCTGGTAACTTGTTCCGAGGAAAAAGTTTAGCCTAATTTCCCTTCTTACTCCTCACCGCCTGATTTTTAACTTGTGTTCACTGGTATTTGAACTTAGTGAACAATTTCCCAGGACCAACACTGTAAATTCCAATCTTTTCCAAAGAAAACAGGCCCAATTTCCTCACGTTCCTCATAACTGAAGTTGTAGATATCTGGAATCCTTCTGTTTGCTTACCTTTGTATCCCCTCAAAGGAAATTATATTCTTGCAATGGTTAAGTGATTAGAATTGCAAACAGTACTGTGGGGGAGGAGAGGGGGAGTAATTCACAGTACCACTGGATAGTCAATAAGAAGCAGCCTACCTGTAGATGGAAATCTGTAGAAGTATCTGCTGGTTATCCACGCACCTGCGCATAATGACAGGAAATCTAGAGAGGATAACAAACAAAAAAGAAAGGGTTAAAAATAGAAACTGTGAACTGGGTGGTGAATTGTATTAGCATATTGGTCTTTCACCACTACAACCTGAGTTCAAATCCAGCCCAGACTACTGATGAGGATGTAAACCTCTGTGATTGCTGGCTGTAAAGGTACAAAGAGAAATGAGTTTGGGATGGTCTGCGATTGGCTTCAGCACACCTACGCTGTGGGAGAGGGGTGGGGGATCAGCCAGAATTTCCACTTCTGATTGCCGACTAGTGATCCCTGCTGAAAGTACCTTCGTGGATGCCAGGTGAGGACAGGATTGGGCTCTGCTGTAATGCCCCCCATGGTAAAATAGCCCGCTGAAATTCTCTAGCACGCAAAATAAATAGCTACTTGGGTGAGGCTTCTGGCACCCAGGGAACTACATCCTTGCACAGTCAGTGCCTATAGGAGAGAAAAGGAAACAAATATATAGCGTCTCAGTATGCCCCAAAGTCCTCCTCATACAATGCCGGGAGCAAAGGGTAGGAAAAAATTAAGTAATAAAATATTGGCATCTCGTTCACCAGGAAAGAGCGATGTATTTTGTAATGTGAAAAGAATTTTCAATAACCAACCAGTTAAAAATGTGCATCTTACTTTCAAATTTATTGTTTATTTAAAATCCAAATCTTCCTTACCTAGAAGGAAAAGGAGTGACAGAAACAGGAAAATTCAACAAGTATCTACAAGTCAGAAGGGGAAAAGGTGAATAAATCCTAGGAGACAAACTGGGAGCTGAGCAAATTAAGGCTAGCTGTAAGTGAGGACTGTGAAAATGTAAAAGGATTAACATATGTGGTAATGAGGTAATTAAACCCTGAGTTCTTTCATTGTAATGATTTTACAACACATCTTTACTGTTACTGCTTCTAGATTCTGCCTGCAAATATTTTCTTAATTGCTAAGGAGACAATATGTGCCCTACTGTTCCTTTCATAACATTAGATTAAGATGAAGACTGGTGCAAGGCTCCCAGAGAATACCAAGAATTTGAAATAAAACAGACACACCAGTAGGAGAAACAATAGGATGGTCCCCCAAATAAATCATTAACTCCCCCCCAACCTCCCCAAAAACCTTATAGAGACAAAAGATCTCTGTCTGGTTTGACGGACTGATGCAATACTGTTACAAAACCCACCCAAAGTCAACATATCATAAAGTCCTTTGTTCTTGTAAAACGGTCTTTAATTTTTAACATAAACTTTCTACTTGGTATGCATAGGCTGAGGTAAGATTAAGGGACATGTATGTAGTAGGGTTTAATGGATTATCAGCTGCGTTCTGCAAAAAGATGTCAGGATCTGTATCTCTGATGGAGTAGTGCTTGATGTAAATTTAATTTGAAGTGATGTATGAAAAGGCTTCGGGTGGTAGTGTGTGTTCCCTTCTGCTCGCAGGAGCACCAGGGGTAGCAGCTGGACTGGGTCTCACTCTCCGTACCCAACAGCAGATCCTAAGTAGGATTAATGAGGCGATCTGTTCACCAGTGATCACAAGGCGGTACGGTGCGTTTACTAGCAACAATGAGAATAGGAGGTACCGGTTTCCTTTTGGGTGCCAATTGTCAGAGGCAACTTGCAGACTGCAAGAGGTCAGCAGTCTGCTTTTTAGCTGCAACAAAAAAAATTTTTTAGCTTCTATTAGCCTCTGTGTTTAACTGAGCATTGAATGAATGCAAGGCTAATTCAGAATTCCCCCGTCATCATCATGATTTCCACTAAATGTGTATAATAAATGACTGGAAGATGAGCTGAGCCTGAATGAATAGTGAATGGCATTCATCAGCCGAACGGATAGTCCAGATCCAATTATATGTATTCATTAAGTGATAATGATATCACGGTCTTTAACAAGAAGGAAAGATCGTAATTGAATAATAACAGTTGTACAATCCCAACGGAACTCGCTCTTCATCCCAGCACAGTGACCCTGGGGGACGGTGCTGGATTGATGGAATTCTATTTCCTTTTGATAGATTTATTATGAAGGTTGAGTGGACTCACTGCTCTAGTTTGTCACTCACAGTAATCAGCCTCACAAGGCCCAGAGCGTTGGAGCCTTTTGTACCCAGTTGACACCGACAAGGTTAGGGGGGAGGATGGCAGAACACCCAAAGCCCCCGTGGAACCCAAATAGAAGATATATTGTACACAAAAAAAAGGGAAAGGGAAAAAAGAAGAAAGGGCCAGCTGAGCTCCATACGGGGACTGAATTTTAATCTATTAGTCTGAACAGCACATATGTATTTCCAGAAGGATATTTATCAAATTGCAACAGTGAGGCTAAGCCTTTGTTTCGCAGGTGAGGCATAGAAAAATATTTTCAGAACCATAAAATGGTAATATTGATTCAGACACTAAGAAGAAGTGTCCTCCAAACAAGAAGAATATAATTTCTGGTTATTGGTGTGAAGTAACCTTTTTTTCAGTTCTTTCCCAATGTTTTCCCTCCCTTTTCTCCCCGCCACCCTGGGGAGGTCAGCTCCAGGTGCATTATGGTCACACAGGTGCAGGCTGCCCTCTGGTACTTTGGCCAAGTGGTCATTCTTCATTTGTGAACTGAGATAGTAAGTTTGGTCATGTGGGAACATGGGGTTGCGGTTGGGGGTGGGGGGTGGCGGGGGTGATGTTTGGGATCACAGCCAAGCATGGTGCTCCCCTCCCTGACATTCACGCACACGTATACCTCCCAGCAGGAGGCATTGGACTATAAAAAAGGACCGGTAACATTGGTTTATATTTTGCTCTCACAGGGCCAGGGGACACTGAGAGCAATAGTAGTGCCCTAAATGCCACCCTCGCTGAGATCAGCTCATTCAGGACAGACCAGATATTCAACATGTGAACTCCAATAGGATTTTTATAGGGATTTTGCAATAGATCCTCAAGGTATACTCAATGTAAGAACAGGAGCAGCAAGTGGCCCTCTGTAATAAGGGCATATCATTGACCTCAACAATGCAATGTGGCGATATTCGCAAAACAGCATGCATAGCCTGTGCAATCTTTCCAATTTTATAGATATTTCTGTAAATTATCAGTATTTTAAAGGTAGGAGTTTCCACCATACAACAGTATGAAGCATAGGACCAGGAGGATGCTTTCATTCGATAGTGTCAATAATTTACGTATAGCAATCTGGATTTCAGTACTGTACCAAACCACTTCATGAGTGTTTCGGGAACGGAATGTATCTGATCCTGATCTGTATAAAAGTAATTTTGCACCATTATGTGTTGCTGGATATAATATTTGTCTAAATTAGCCACCAAGAGAAACACTTACATTTAGATTATTGTTTTAGTTTCCAACCTATCTCCATCTTTGGTGTCCCCAGATAGGGTGGCCCCTGTCTGATTTGGACAGGAGATTCCGTTTTTTGAACTGACTGTCTATCTAAAATGTGAACTGAGCACCAAGGGGTTCATTTTCTACTTACTGTCGGAGGGTAAAACCAGCGATGTGGGTCGGGCGCCCGTTATAGAAATTGATTTCGGCGTAAAGGAAAATTGGGCGGTTTCTATAATGGGGTCTGACCCGTAACACCAGTTTTACGCTCCAGTGATAAGTTAGAAATTACCCCCCAAACGTCTGATTTTAAAACAGCTGTTTGTCTATAAGCACTATCATTAGAATTTTCAGATAATTTTCTCATCAGCAAAGCAAACATCACAACTCCTACTCTTAGCCCTGCACCTTTCTTCCCCCTATAAATCTGGACATGACAAAAAGGTGGCGATCCTTTTCCCAGGATTGTGATCCAAAGGACAGGCAGGTGATTTAATCCCAGGCATCTCCCAAAGTCGCTCCTGAGCTGAATATTAAAAAGCACCCAAAAAATGAACCAAAGACAATGCCAGTTTAACCCACCCCACCCAGCAGTTAGCCGCGCAGTTAGAATAGCCTCTGAAAACATACCAACCTGTTCTTGCTCCATTCTCGTACACCGCCATTTTAACTGGGCCCTTTATTTAGGCAGCCAAAGGAGCCCACCTGACTCACATGGGAGTCTCATTAATACATGCAAATCAGTGTCCACAATGCCATTAGGATCCCGAGGTCCTTTTAACTGCCGACTGAGCAGGGAGCCCACTGCGACCACCCTGCTCAGGAAAACCTGTGAGGGAAGATGTGGGGGCACTAAAAGGTAAGGTTGGTAATTAAGGCAAGAGCAGGAGTGCTCCTCCAGGCCCCATAAGCAAAGTCTGGGCCTTTGCTGCCCGTGGGTGTATTGATTTGTATGTGGGTTCAATGACGACACATTCATGAAAGAGAATGACTTTTTATCTAAAGTATGTTCAACTCAGTTAACAGCATTACAGGAGACACCATCTTAGAGATCCATCTAAAAACAAAACTAAAACTAAACTGCTTGTCTTTCACATGCCCTCTGCTGGTAAGGCATAAATAATCAAACAGGCAAACACCATCACTATTTGCTGATATCATTACATCTCCCTTTCTTAAAACAAAAGTATTTTACTTTTATCTAACAACATGTTTTCTTTGTATTAATCTGCATTTTAACTGTAACACTTAATGAACTTACATTATCATTATCATGATCAAGGTTTTTTAACCTTGCTTTGTGTGTTCACATGAAATATGTAAATACACTAGAACTTGACGAAAGAATAAGATAACATTACTTCCTTCTATAACAAGAGTCCTTAAACTTGCTCAATGAGTCTCTCAGGAGGCTTCACGTGTCTTGAAGATTTTCTGATTGATTGTCCTTGAATCTGAGTTGTTGCCTCAGATGATGATTTCTCAGCTGTGTGATCAGGTTGTTCAACAGTATCAGTCTTTTGACCTGCTGTGTGATCAGGTTGTTCAACAGTATCAGTCTTTTGACTTGCTGTGGCTGGTCCCATGAGAAGATCTCGACGATTTCTTCTCAGAACAGCACCCTCATCTGTCTGAATGGTGTATGATCTTGGTTGAACTTCACTCAGGACAGTTCCCTTCTGAGTCCATATGTTTGTTTTGTCTTTGAACCTTACTTGGTCACCAGTGTGGAGTTCAGGTAGGTTTTGTGCTCCTCTGTCATAGTAGTACTTTTGCTTTTCTTTCTGTTGTTCTTTGAACTTCCTCACTTTCTCCCCCTCTTTTGTTTTCAGGAGGTTCTCTGGGATGGGTAGGTTTGACCTTAGCAGACGTCCCATCAGGAGTTGGGCTGGTGACATACCACACTTGAGCGGCATTGTGCGGTATACAAGCATGCTCTGGTAGAAGTCAGTTCCACTGTCTTTTGCCTTGTACATCAGTCTTTTCACTGTCTGGACCGATTTTTCCACTAGCCCATTGGACTGTGGAAAGTGAGGACTTGACGTTGTGTGGACAAAGTCCCACTCTTTGGCAAAGTGTCGGAAACTTGCATTGTAAAACTGGGGTCCGTTGTCTGTGAAGACCTCGCTTGCCACGCCATGTCTGGAGAATATGGCTTTCATACATGTTATCACAGCATCTGCAGTGGTGGTGTACAGTCTACAAGCCTCTGGATACAGGGAGTAATAGTCTGTGACTACAAGATAGTCCTTCCCTTGACATACGAATAGGTCAGCACCTACCTTCTGGTAAGGTCTGTCTGGCGCTGGGTGTGGCTTTAGTGGTTCTACCAGATTGCTTGCTCGATATTTCAGGCATATTGTGCAGTTTGACACCTCATTTTTCACATCTTGGTTGATTCGTGGCCAGTACATCACCTCACGTGCTCTTTTCTTACACTTTTCGATTCCCAGATGTCCTCCATGGATCCTTTTTAGCATATCTTTTCTCAGACTCTTTGGGATAACTATTTTACTTCCTTTGTAGATGATGTCTTCGACCACCGATAGTTCCGCCCTGCAGTTCCAGTACTCTGCCATGTCAGGTGAGCAGTCTTGCTTCATGTTGGGCCATCCATCCAAGATGCTTTTCCTCAGTCGTCTCATTGTTTCATCTTTGTCTCAGTCTTTATGAGCTCCATTTTTGCACCTGCTATGGGCAGTGCACTTGTGATCATGTCCACGTAGGCGTTCACTTTTTCATCCATTTTGGTGTTTGCGGGCTCACTTGGGTCAACAGCTCTGGACAACGTGTCTGCTGTATACATCAGCTTACCCGGTGTGTACGCAACATTCAGTGTATAGCTGATGCGCTATCAATTACTCATAAAAGACTGAGAGTTAAGAGAGTAACTAAAGGCTTTTATTAACAAAAGAATGAAGGTCTGCCTCGAGTGGTCGACCGGTCCAGAAATACAAAGGGCTGGGGAGCAGTCACCTTTATACTAGGACTTGTGGGAGGAGTCAGCCGAGGCATGTCCAGGCATGTACACAGTGGAATACAAACAGTGGTTTACCACATTCACCCCTTGTTTAAAATTGAGTCCGGCGGGGTGAAGTGTATTAAAAGTTAGTGTATTGGAGTCTCTCCGGAGGTCTTGTCTGCCGCTGTGATCAGCGTGGCGACGGCAGGGGTAGTGGAGCTTCCGGCGTCAAGTCCTGCGTAGGCTGTGGCACAGGCGTGTCGTCCTCGTAGATGTCGAGCGGGTCGCGGGGCCCAGGCCTGCCATCTGCTGGGGCTGGATATCGGATCGTGGGGGGGGGTGGTAGTGAGTAGTGGGTTACTGCGGCCCCCGAGGGTGCAAGGTCTCTTATGGAGACTGTGTCCTCCCGCCCGTCCGGGTACGCAATGTAAGCATACTGGGGGTTGGCGTGGAGGAGGTCGACCCTCTCGACCAGGGGGTCCGTTTTATGGGTCCTCACGTGTCTTCTCAGTGGGACCGGCCCTGGGGACGTCAGCCATGGCGGTAGCGATGTCCCCGATGTGGACTTCCTTGGGAAGACAAACATTTTCTCATGAGGGGTGGCGTTAGTGGCAGTGCAGAGCAGTGACCAAATAGAGTGGAGCGCATTTGGGAGCACATCCTGCCAGCAGGAGGTTGGAAGGCCCCTAGACTTTAAGTCTAGCAGGGCGGCCTTCCAAACTGTCGCATTTTCTCTTTCCACCTGTCCGTTCCCCCGGGGGTTGTAACTGGTGGTCCTGCTTGTGGCAATACCCCTAGTTAGCAGGTACTGACGGAGTTCGTCGCTCATAAACGATGAGCCCCGGTCGCTATGGATATAGCTGGGGAAACCGAACAGGGCGAAGAGGTCGTTCAGACATTTAATGACCGTGGCACTGGTCATGTCCGGGCAGGGGATGGTGAACGGGAAACGGGAGTACTCATCAATAATATTGAGGAAGTACACATTGCGGTCGGAGGAGGGGAGAGGCCCTTTAAAATCAACGCTCAGGCGCTCGAAGGGGCGGGTGGCTTTTATCAGGTGGGCCCTGTCTGGTCTATAAAAGTGCGGTTTGCACTCAGCGCAGACTTGGCAGTTCCTGGTCATGGTCCTGACCTCCTCAATAGAGTAAGGCAGGTTGCGGGCCTTGATGAAGTGGAAGAACCTGGTGACCCCCGGGTGGCAGAGGTCATTGTGGAGGGCCCGCAGTCTATCGATCTGCGCGCTGGCGCAGGTGCCACGCGATAGCGCATCCGGGGGTTCATTGAGCTTCCCGGGCCGGTACAAGATCTCGTAATTGTAGGTGGAAAGTTCGATTCTCCACTTCAAGATCTTATCATTTTTGATTTTGCCCCTCTGCTTGTTGTTAAACATGAAAGCAACTGAACGCTGGTCAGTGAGCAGGGTAAATCGTTTTCCGGCCAGGTAGTGCCTCCAATGACGCACAGCCTCCACAATCGCCTGGGCCTCCTTCTCAACAGCGGAGTGTCTGGTCTCCGGGCCTTGGAGGGTTCGTGAAAAGAAGGCCACGGGTCTCCCCGCCTGATTGAGGGTAGCGGCCAGGGCAAAGTCGGACGCGTCGCTTTCCACCTGGAAGGGGATGGATTCGTCCACTGCGTGCATGGTGGCTTTGGCAATGTCCTCCTTGATACGGTGGAAGGCTAAGCGGGCCTCTGCCGTCAAGGGAAAAGAGGTGGACTTGATCAGCGGACGGGCCTTGTCCGCATAGTAGGGGACCCACTGGGCGTAATAGGAGAAAAACCCTAGGCACCTCTTCAGGGCCTTGAGGCAGTGGGACAGTGGGAGTTCCATAAGGGGACGCATCCGGTCGGGGTCGGGGCCGATGACTCCGTGTTCCACAACACAGCCAAGGATGGCGAGGCGGTTTGTGCAGAATATGCACTTCTCCTTGTTATATGTCAGGTTCAGGAGTTGGGCGGTGTGGAGGAATTTTTCGAGGTTTGCGTCATGGTCCTGCAAGTCACGGCCGCAGATGGTCACATTGTCCAGATATGGGAAAGTGGCCTGCAGCGCATTTTGATCTACCATCCGGTCCATCTCCCTTTGGAAGACGAAGACCCCGTTGGTGACGCCAAAGGGAACCCTAAGGAAGTGATAGAGGCGGCCGTTTGCCTCAAAGGCGGTATACTGGCGGTCCTCAGGGCGGATAGGGAGCTGGTGGTACGCTGATTTCAGGTCAATGGTCGAGAAGACGCGGTACTGCGCGATCTGGTTGACCATATCAGCTATGCGGGGGAGTGGGTAGGCATCCAGCAGGGTGTAGCGATTTATTGTCTGGCTGTAGTCGATGACCAGGCGCTGCTTCTCGCCGGTCTTAACGACCACAACCTGGGCTCGCCAGGGGCTGGTGCTGCCCTCAATAATCCCTTCCTTCAGGAGCCGCTCCACTTCGGTTTTAATGAAAACCCTGTCCCCGGCATTGTATCGCCTGCTCTTTGTGGCGATGGGCTTACAGTCGGGGGTCCGGTTAGCAAACAGTGGGGGGGGGGTGACTCTGAGTGTGGAGAGGTTGCACCTGGTGCGCGGCGGGCAATTTGGAAGCTGCTGGCTGCGGACTGTGAGTGGGGGTAGGGGTCCACCGTACGCCATCGTAACACTTTTAAGGTGGCACTGAAAATCTAACCCCAGCAGGACGGCAGCGCAGAGGTCGGGCAGGACCAGAACTTTAAAATGATCGTACACAGTCCCGTCTACTATGAGTGTCACCACGCAGTAGCTGCTGATGTCCGCCGACTGGGACTCGGAGGCCATAGAAATCCGCTGGTGCGCAGGCAGGACTGGGAGAGAGCAACGCCGCACCGTGTCGGGGTGGATGAAGCTCTCCGTGCTCCCAGAGTCAAAAAGGCAGATTGTATCGTGACCATTTACCTTAATGTCCATTGTGGAACTGGCCAGCTGGTGCGGTCTCGCTTGGTCCAGTGTAACGGATGCCAGCGTAGGGGTCGGTGTGTCGCTGCGGGTATCAGATGAGGCGGTGTTGGGGGCCTGCTGCGTTCCGGCTGTCGTCCAAGATGGCGGCGTCCATGATCCCCATGTGGCTGGAGGCGTCCAAAATGACTGCTGTACCAGTGGTTCGCACATGGCCGGGGAGGCCCAAGATGGCGGCCCGCATGGCCCACACGCGGCGCTGCTGGGGTTCAGGGTGGCTTTGGCCCTGCAGACGCTAGCGTAGTGTCCCTTCTTCCCGCAGCCCGAGCAGATCGCGTTTTTCGCCGGGCAGCGCGCTCTGGGGTGTTTTGCCTGGCCACAGAAGTAGCATTTCTGGCCTTGGGGCACTGCTGTCTGGCCTTGGGACACTGCTGCGGTAGTTGGGCCATTGCTGGGGTGTGGCTGGGGTGACACGGCGCTATGAGGCGGTCCTACCGTGTCCCAGGCTGTCATTCCCCGCAGCGTCCATGGTGCAGAGGAGTAGGCATCCATGCCCCGGTAGGCTGCATCCAATGATAGTGCGAGTTCAGAGGCCTTGTTGAGGTCGAGGTCACTCTGCTCCAACAGTCGCTGTCGGGTGTAATTGGATCTGTGGCCCGCTACAAAAGCGTCCTGGATAAGTTCCTCTGTGTACACGGCGGCCTTTACATCCTTACAACCACAGGCCCGGCCAAGCACAGACAGTGCCTGAAGGTATTCCACGGTCGATTCCCCAGGTTGTTGTTTACGACTCCCCAGAAGGTGCCTGGCGTACACTTCGTTCACTGGGCACGTGTACTGGTCCTTGAGGAGCTTGATAGCGTCCGCGTACGAGGTCGCGTCTTGCATGACCGAGTACACTCGGTGGTTCACTTTGGAGGTCAGGACATCCAGTTTGTCCTCGTCCGATTTGATTGCTGCGGAGGCGGTCAGGAATTTTTCGAAACACTTAAGCCAGTGAGTAAACTTGGTGGATGAGTCCGCCTCCCGATGATCTAAGTCCAGGCATGCTGGTGTGAGGATCTTCTCCATTATAAAAATTTTGTTAATAAAATTGATGCGCTATCAATTACTCATAAAAGACTGAGAGTTAAGAGAGTAACTAAAGGCTTTTATTAACAAAAGAATGAAGGTCTGCCTCGAGTGGTCGACCGGTCCAGAAATACAAAGGGCTGGGGAGCAGTCACCTTTATACTAGGACTTGTGGGAGGAGTCAGCCGAGGCATGTCCAGGCATGTACACAGTGGAATACAAACAGTGGTTTACCACAATAGCGTTGCAGCCTGATCATCATTCTTTGTATTCTAAGCGGACAGCTATTTAGTGGCTTTTGGAACAATGCAATCAAGGGCTTGTGGTCAGTCTCTGCACTGATTGCTTGTCCTGCCACAAACTGGTGAAATCTTTCACAGGCGTATGTGATGCTGAGCAGCTCCTTTTCTATTTGAGCATATCGCGTCTCCGCGTCTGTCATTGAGCGCGATGCATATGCAATAGGTTGCCAGTAGTCATATTTTTGCAGAAGAACGGCACCGAGCCCACTCTGTGATGCATCTGATGATATCTTGATGGGTCTCGCTGGGTCATAAAACCTCAGAACTGGTTCCTCTGTGAGCAGTTTCTTTAGATCGCTCCATGACTTCTCATGCTCATGATTCCATTCCCATTCTATGTTCTTTTCAGTTAGTCGTCTCAGTGGCGCCATCTTTTCTGAGAGGTTGGATATGAATTTACCCATGTAGTTGATCATTCCATTAAACCTCTGCACGTCCTTTTTGCATTGTGGCTTTGGCATATTCTCAATGGCGGACACCTTTCTGGGATCTGGTCTGATGCCCTCACTGCTAAGGATATCTCCCACAAATGTCAGTTCTGTCACCCCGAGCTGGCATTTCTCTCTATTCAGCTTCAGGTTTGTTTTCCTTGTTGCTTCCAGCACTTTTTTCAGTCTCTCGTCATGCTCAGTTCTCGTGGTTCCCCATACTATGATGTCATCCATTGATGTATCAACTCCCTCCAGGTGCTCATAGATCATATGGATAGTTTTGTGATACACTTCAGGAGCTGAGGCAATGCCAAATGGTAACCTTAGGAATCTGTATCTGCCAAATGGACCGTTGAACGTGCACAGTCTTGAACTTGCCTCGTCCAGTTTCATCTGCCAAAATCCTGATGATGCATCTAACTTGCTGAAATACTTTGCATTTGCAAACTGTGACATGATTTCCTCACGTGTAGGAAGCTTGAAGTGCTCTCTCTTTATTGCTCTGTTTAGATCTCTTGGATCCAGGCAAATTCTGAGCTTTCCATTCTTTTTGTCCACAACGACGAGGGAACTCACCCACTCAGTTGGCTCATCTATCTTCTGAATCACATTCAGGCTTTCCATCCTGTCCAACTCTGCCTTCAGTTGCTTTTGAAGAGCAAACGGAACTTTTCTGCATGGATGTATGACCGTTGGCATACTTTTATCTACTCTGATCATGTGTTCTCCTGGAAGGCAGCCTAGGCCCTGAAATAGGTCGTTGTACTCTTTCATGAGTTCATCATAGACTGTCTCTCCTTCGCTTTCCACAACGAGGACTCTCTTTACCAGGTTCAGTCTCTCACAGGCTATTAAACCTAGTATGGCTTGCACATCCTTTGGCACCACGATTAATGCTAGCGTGTGCTCTCTGTCCTTGTGTGTCACTTTGACAATGCATCTTCCTTTCACTGGTATATCAGTACCTGAGTATCCTGTCACTTTCACTTTTATTCCATGTATCTTTGGTTTGGGTCTAATTTTCTTAAAATCAGTCTCTGATATCACATTAACTTGTGCTCCAGTATCCAATTTAAATGGAATGTGTATGTCATTCACTTTTAGTGTCAACATCTAGTCTCTTTTTTCTTTCTTGTTTTCAGACACAACATCCACATAGAACTCCTCTATCTTGCTTTCATCTACTGCATGGACCTTGCTTTGTTGCGCTTGTTTCTTACAGCAACGGGCATAATGGTTGTTTTTGTTGCAACTATTGCATTTTTTACCATATGCTGGACACTTTTTTGGTGTATGCTGTGTACCGCATCGACTACATGACTTTCAATTGCCCCTTTCATTTTTGTTCGCTGGCCACGCCTCTTTTTTCACATTGGCGCCCTTTTTGTTAAACGGTTTGTGTCCGTTCATTCTCACTGCATCCACGTTGCAGCTACTGTCACTGAACAGCTCCTTTGCCTGCGACTTCACAGTCTCTGTAGCCCTACACAGTGCTATGGCTTTTCCCAGGTCTAGATTTTGCTCTCTTAGCAGTCTTTCCCTTAGACCATTATCTGGAATACCACACACCAGTCTGTCTTTTATCAGCGAGTCTGTCAGTCCCCCAAATTCACATGTTTTGCTTCGGTTTCTCAGTTCAGTCACATACTGATCAATAGTCTCTCCCGTTTTCTGTACACATGTGAAAAATCTGTGCCTCTCAAACGTCACGTTACGTTTAGGTATGCAGTAGGCCTCAAACTGTTCCATTATTTTATCCAGCTTCATATTGTCTCCATCAGCAGCGAATGTGAAGTTATTATACACCTCCAGCGCTTCATCACCCACGACATGTAAGAACACTGACGCTTTCATTTTATCACTTTTCTCGTCAGCTCCGATTGCCGCTAAATACAACTCCAAATGTTGTTTGAATCTCCTCCAATTTTCAGCCACATTACCTGTCAACTGAAGCTTCGCCGGTGGGTGTAATCCTACCATTTTTTCACTTCGTTAGCTATTCTCCAATGGTAAGCAACGATGTTCTCTTTTGGCTTGCTAATATGTGGAGAGCTGATTTAACTTCAGATTTTTCCTCTTCATCTCTTTCAATCACTTCTGACACCATGTATTGATTTGTATGTGGGTTCAATGACGACACATTCATGAAAGAGAATGACTTTTTATCTAAAGTATGTTCAACTCAGTTAACAGCATTACAGGAGACACCATCTTAGAGATCCATCTAAAAATGAAACTAAAACTGAAACTGCTTGTCTCTCACATGCCCTCTGCTGGTCAGGCATAAATAATCAATCAGGCAAATATGCTGGTAAGGCATAAATAATCAAACAGGCAAATACCATCACTATTTGCTGATATCATTACAGTGGGCTCCCCTGCTTCCCACCCACGAGACACCACTGAAACTCACTTCCCGGGATTTACCTGAGTGCCGGCGAGTTGCTCAATCTTCACCTGCCAGCAATTGGCCAGCTGCCTCTCTACGCCTATTTCAGATGGCATGATACGAATGCGGCCTGGGTGTTAAAATAGTCTGGGCCTCAACTTGATGATGTTGAGAAGGGGGCCTTGAGGTTCACCCCAGCTGCACCACCCCACCACCCCCCGCCACCCCCGAAACCCCCTGCCCGAAACCCACTCCCAGTTCAAATCCCCGCCTTGGTCTGAGGACCGAGAGGACCGAGAGTAGAAGAAGGAGCTTTATTTTGCACCTGTGATGAGCACAAAAATAAAAGGTGAACAAATCATTTTTTTAACAGCACCTGTGATAAAATTGCATAAATTGTATTATAACTTGTATCCCCAGGTTATAAAATGTGCCTGAAGGTGTGATCTAGGCATCAGATTTTACAACAAATCACTGGAGTGTTATAAGTACCTTTAGCTGCGACACTAGCCATTTCGGGCACAGTGATTACAGTTCTGTCAGGCAAAATACACAATGTGTGCGACTGGTATATTCAACAATGGGTGACTGTTAGTTAGAACAAAAATTGAAACTCTATAATGAAGATATGTCGTTTTGGGAATGCAATGGCGATCAGAAAAAAATCAGGAGAACAGAGGTGATTTGTTAAATATTTTACAAGGACATTACCTACCACTATACTTCCTTCCTCCACTTGATGGTGTAAATCCTATTAACGTGATTTATGTCTGAATCAGCATTATTCTTTTATTTACTGCGATCTAGCTTTTAGCAATACAGGACTGTTAATAACAGTACTTCAGCGAAAGTCTAGGGTCTGAAAGGATTTTGATACTTGAGAGTTCTTCTCCATGCAATATCCATTATCTGGCTTGGAGGGTGAGTCCCTGTTTTCATTTTTTTTATTATTAAGGAGCCTAGGTGTAGGGCGAAGGCCTATAGTGGAATACGCCACCAAGGTTGAATACAGTAGAAAAGAAGATGAATTGAATCAAGACCTAATAGAGGTCTTTAAAATTATGAGAGGTTTTGATAGAGTGGATACAGAGAGAATGTTTCTACTTGTGGGGAAGAGCATAACTAGAGGCCATCAATATAAGATAGTCACCAAGAAATCCAATAGGGAATTCAGAAGAAACTTCTTTACCCAAAGAGTGGTGAGAATGTGGAACTCGCTACCACAGGCAGTGGTTGAAGCGAATAGTATAGATGCATTTAAGGGGAGGCTAGACAAGCATCTTGAGGGGCTGAATGGCTTACTCCTGCTCCTATCTTCTATGTTTCTATGTTTCTATGAGGGAGAAGGGAATAGAGCATTATGCTGATAGATTTAGAGGAGGAAAGACAGGAGGAGGCTCGAGTGGAGCATAAACACCGGCATGGACTGGTTGAGCCGAATGGCCTGTTTCTGTGCCGTATATCCTATGTAATCCTATGTAAGCAGTAGTGGTTAGGTGATGCCAAGCTCCGGTTTCCAAAGTGTGGAGATTGTAGAAGGAAAGGGAGATTAAGAGAAGTAAGGTGTTTCACAGTTTTGAGATCTTAAGGATGTAGGGAAGGTGCAGAGAGGAGAAAGAGGGTATAACATGCGATATTTGGAGGCTAGGGAAGAGAAAAGGCTTGCCTATCAGGAGTGTGAGAGAGGTGCTGGAAGAACATCCTCAGATATGGGATTAATATCCTATTTGGAAGAACTTATTCCCAGGCCTCTGCCTATGCCGCACCGTAGGTAGTCACAGAGAGGTAAGTGAGTGTAGGCCTCTGGAATCTGCTCTATCTGACATTTGATAGGGTCCAATGTGAAATAAGTTTGGGGTCTCTGAACCCACTTCCCAGCGGGTTGGGTCGAAAGCACAGATCTGCCACTAATTTACAAATGATCAGCAATCTCACTTAGAGAGGCCATAAGGATGTTTACTATGGGAAACAGCAAGCTTCATATGGGGTACAGTAGTGGGTGCTCCTCTGAATGTGTGGCAAATAACATTAGGGTAAATTTTGCAAGACAAGGCACCCAGCTTGGAGCCTTCCTCAAAGGGAGTGTGGCTCAGAGAATTGGACATGCTGACCTCCGTGACTGATTCTCTGAAACACACTCCCATTGAGCGAGGCTTTATTGTTGGAGAGATTAAGTACAGAGCTTTATTCTGCAGGTGGCTGGGCTATACCTGACCCGGGAATGCTTGACGGCAGGACTATCGCTGGCCATGCACAGTCCACATACTTGCACTTTCCTTTTAATTTCCTTCAGCAACAAAAATTAAGGACCCAAAATAAAGCAAAAATCTCATGAGAATTCCCACTCACAGTAGCAAATCATCCCTCTGGCAGCAGGAGATGGAAGCGCAGAGGCACAGAGAGGGGTGTGGAGGGGGAAAAGGAGGCTGTCAGTGGGAACTGAGGGTGGAGTGAAAGGGCTCGCATGAACTGAGGGGGCAGAAGAATGCCATCTTGAACAGAGGGCGAAAAGGGGCAAAAGTGATAGTATTAAATGGGAGGGGGAGGGAAGTGTTGGTGTGAACGGAGGGAGGAGAGGAAGAATGGTGCCAAACTGAATTCTTCACCTTAATAAACAGAAAGATTCAAAATTAAATAGAGGTATTGACCTATGAGCAATTGCTAAATTTGCATATTACGTATATCTAAATGCTTCAACTGTGATTTGTAGTTTATTAGCGGGAGCCGAGTATTGTATCAGCGCAGTGATGGAGCGCCCTATCTTGAGTGGAGTGCTATTGGGCACAAAGCACACATTCACTTTCTTTCAAGAAGCATCTTGTTGTGAGTACAGGAGGGTTCATTGGAATAATTATATTCTACAGTCAGTGCAGGGCTCCTGAGTCTGAGATTACCAGGGTACTCTAGTCATTGCACTGCAGGGCGACTGCGCTCACACTGAACTATTAATCTGTTTCAAAATGCCATAACATTTTCAAAAAAAGACGTCCGTGCTTTTTCAGTAATTAAAATGTCTATTTAAAGTTCATTATTTCCCACCGTTCTCAACCAAGAAAGGATTATTTAAAATGTATTCAAACTGATCTTTTTGAATAATTACTTTTTAGTCTCCATTTTTAGTACATAATGAAATAATAATCCATTAATTGACTACTTTCGGAACTAATTTATGAGCTTGTAAGGACCAAAAGAAAATGATAATTTCATCAAAATTTTGCCACATGGAGCATTTGAGCAGACACAGAAAGAATAATCCTAATTAATATAGATGCTGTTCCCGTTAGGTATTATCGTATGTCTGTCTTACAAGAGGAAAAAAAAGCCAGTGAAGTGAATTCAGATTTTGAAGCCCTAAATATTTTCTGTGTCTCTGTTAATAATCAGCATCCCTCTGCTGCCCCAATAGGTTTGCCCCTTGGGGGTAAAGGCCCCATTCAGTACTGACCAGAAGGGTATACTGAGTTGGCTGATTTTAGCCACAATAGGCACCCCACAATTGATTTCAGTGCCTCTGGGCTAGGGAGGAACAAAGGCAGCCGGGGTTGATTTTTCTCCTCCCTAGGCTCATCAGCCGGTTTCCTTAAAGGGACCATGGCCAACTTTATTTTGACAGTTGTGCTGTCAGTGTTCTACAGCATTGAGGTGCTGGAAAGTGGGTGTCACATGTGTGTGCGTTAGGCAACAACTGACTCAAGCTTGGCTGTGATGCTCTATATGGTTGAATAGACGGCTGGCATTTACTGTCTTAGTTCACGTATGCAATTGTGGCGGGGGGGGAGTTAAAAAGATGTCAACCAGTGACCATGGAAACCATACCCCAGCAAAAGGTCAACACTTTCAAGAGATGAGGTGAGGAATTGAAAAAACACAAAAAAATCATTCTCCCTTCACATAGAAACATAGAAACATAGAAGATAGGAGCAGCAGTAGGCCATTCGGCCCTTCAAGCCTGCTCCGCCATTCAACGAGATCATGGCTGATCATCCAAACCCTAGCACCCGGTCCCTACACTGACAGCCATCCCACCCAAGCCCTATCCCCGTAACCCCGTAACCCCACGTATTTAATCCCCCCTAACACTAAGGGTCAATTTTTATCATGGACAATCAACCTAACCTCCAGTCAGATGCTGACTGACCTGCTATATATTTCCAGCATATTCTATTTGTTTCTAATTTCTAGAATTTGTAGCTTTTAAATCTCAATCATTTGATTCGCTGCCATTGTTCTTCCAAGTAAGCCATCCCTGAAGAAGTTTTGTCCTTTTTGTCAAGATTTTCATTTATTTTTCATCCTCCCCCATCGGAATTGTCCCTTTTGTACCTTGCATTTGCTTGAGTTCTAATGAGGAGTCCCACCCAAAATATTAAACTACCTTCCTCTTTCCAGCATTGTTATGTTTTAATTTCCCTTCACTGCAGCATAATGGATAGGGCACACGTTGTAACCATACCCAGAGGGCTCTGTAGCCAATGTGGCTTGTATCTTGCCCTACTTCATTTTTTTGGATCAATTGATCAGTATAATTCAATCATCAAGCGTTTTATTTTTGCTCCTCTCTCCTGATGGCTCACTTGGTAGATGCACTGTTTCAGCCCTGCTCTATGCTGAGTCATATCATCTCAGTTGGGGCAACAGTTGGTGATGCAATAACTCATGGCTCTATGAGCTATTCTTCAAAAGAAGCAAGTACAAGGAACAGGACTCGTCATCAGCCAGTTTCCTTAAAGGGACCATAGCCAACTTTATTTTGACAGTTGTGCTGTCAGTGTTCTACAGCATTGAGGTGCTGCAAACACTGACAAGCACTGCACAGAGGTGCATGGCTGCACCCAGGCTCTCCCATGACTCCCTCCATATGCTTATGGAGGGAGTCACAGCATGCAGGGAGGTCCTCTTCCCTTCCCATGGATGGAGAAGAGCTCCCTAGGAGATCAACACAGCCTGGTTGCACATTGCAGAGGAGGGCGCAAGCAGGATGTGGTCAGGAGGACCGGGGTACAGTGGTGCAAACATTTCAATGATCTCATTAGATCATGAAATGTTAGTACAAAGCCACACTCAACCTAATCCTGCTGTGCCACTCATCACATCCCCATCACTTTGCCTTGCCTACCCTACTCCTGCACATCCTTACTCACACCAACTTACTTTGCACCTCCACCCATCACTCGCTATCTACATTATCACCTCCCCATCTCACTAGCCACCCCTCGCACTCACCCTTAACCTAGTGCAATCATACCAACCAACAACACAAAAGGGTAGGCACTTGGGTGTTTTTTCCAATGCTCATGTAAAGTTTCTGTTAATGTGTTGTCAAACATTGAAACCTTTATTTTCAACACTTTGCATTCTTGGACAGATTTGTGTGCACCTTTGGAAGTGGCTTAGTGAGTTGTAGTGAATGTTGAGACATACCAGTACCCCCGCAATGGTGATGAGTGTGAAAGGAATGGCTTGGGCATTGTAGGGATGCTTTATGGTGTTGGTGTGGGGTGGTGGCAACCTGGTGCATCATGTGGCAACTAGGGTGTACAGCGTCAAGTGAAGTAAATCTGGCCATGGTGATGTCATTCCTGGCCTCCCGAGCAGCAATGTGGCCGGGTGCTGATGCCCTCTGTCCTGTGCAGCATCAGTTGATTGTGGAGAAGGTTGGTGTTGTTGTTGGTGCTGCTGGTGTGCCTGTTGATGCTGGTGTTAGGGCTGATCATGGTGGGATTCTGAGGACCAAGGTGAGAGAGTTTCAACGGCACCCATGCTGATGGAATAGAAGACAGGTGAAGTAGAGATGACAGAAGAAATCTGTCAATGGTGGAAGAGGTAATGAGGTCAGACTGGATGGAGACTTGTGTAAAGACTTTCAGCATTCTGAATCTGTAGTGGAAATGCAGTTTAGAGAAGCTAGTGGTTAAAGGAACATTTCTCAATCAGCTGGGAGCTTAGACTTGACATTTGAAGCTGTCAACTCATCAGCTGATTCAATGGCCACTGATCTCCCACCTCAGCTTCACAGACGAGGTCCAGGCGTAGCAGGAAAGTGGTGGACGACCTGTCAAATCCCCAAAACTGGGAAAAAACCATTGTTAAGTGGCTGTAAACAAGCGACTAATGATTTTAATTGCCTCCCCCGCCGCTGCATGTCGGGTCTGCTCAGCGCTGACAGACCCAACATTTGGTAAAGGCGCATGGCGGCGGGTTCACAGCGAAGTACCGACACGCTGGGGGAAAAAAACACCGATCACGCCCGCTGACCCCCGCAAAATCCAGCCCTTGGAGTCAGTCCCAGGACTTTCCTCAGACTATGTAAACCTTATATCTGTCTGTGGTAAACCACTGTTAACCTGTACATGCCTGTGTGGTAAACCACTGTTAACCCTGTACAAGTCCAGGCATGTCTCAGCCCCTGGCTCCACCCCTAAGCCTGGGTATAAAGGTGACTCACCACCCTTCCCCCGGGAGCTCTTAGGATGGATTCACTAGCAGAGGCATGCTCTAGTTCTTAGTCAATAAAAGCCTACTTCATTTAAGTCCATCTCATAGTCTTTGGTATTGTTGATAGCGCATCACTGTCCAATCCTGGAATATGGCCAGCCAACCTGGGCACACTGAGTCAGCACATATTAACAGGCCACAAAAAATCAGGAACTGAGCAATAAAGACAGCATCTCACCTCCCATGCTTTATTTGCTTAACCTATCAGCACAACATCTGTGGACTCTTAAACGATGGAAGAAAGGCTCCTGAGACTCTGGTACAGGTACCTGCACAAGACAAGGGCCAATCCATCATTGTCACTGCTGCTAGAGGAAGAGGGATAGAACCCACCCCCAGTAAATTTGAAACACTCTACTGTCTGTTGGCCTGCAGTAAGTGTCAGACCTTTGCAACAATCAATCACAGAAGGGATTATGGTGCAAGGGTCAACTGAGTGACACTGAGGTCCACACACCGGTCAGAATCAGTGGTATCTGTGGGACAATCAGCCTGTTTGGACAATGGGTGACTCAATAATGAAGTATCCTCCTGGCACTCACAGTCTTAACTCATGCACGAAGAATGGCCATTTGGTTGAGATTCTGAGATAAGCTGCTTTCACCTTGGAAATTGTACCCAGTGTGAATCAGCACCTTTAGTCATGAAGGGAAAGGGGAAAATTGGGGGGAAACAGTTTCTGTTGCAAATATAATCCAAGAACTCACAATATCAGGAGATTTGTCTTTTTTTATATTTAGAACTATTTTAAAACTGCATCAATAAAATATAATCAAATGATTAAAAAAAACATAAATTGTAAATGTTTTCTTTTAGTATTTCTTCATTGTAAAGATATTAAATATCCCCAAGGTGACTATCCAACAGGCCTGGACAGAGGTGGCTGAGAGGGTCAGTGCCAACAGCATCACCCCTGAGTCCTGGGTTCAACAAAGAGTTTCAATGAGCTCACAAGAGCAGCAAGGGCAAGTACAGCTGTCTCTCCCAACAGCACCTTCTAACATTCCCTTCACCCCCACTATTCTCAACAATTCTCTCCCCTTCATCACATCCTTCAGTACACAATCACAAGGGCACACGGCAACACCTCTCTTTCTCATTCCAACCACACTCACCTCTTCCTTTGCTCTCTTCACACTGCACATTTACAGCATTCTCTCTCACATCTTAACTTCTTTACATGTAACTGGTAAAATAGATAAGGGAGTACCAGTGGATGTGGTGTATTTGGACTTTCAGAAGGCTTTCGATAAGGTCCCGCATAAGAGATTAGCGTGTAAAGTTAAGGCACATGGGACTGGGGGCAAGGTATTGATTTGGATAGAGAACTGGTTGGCAGACAGAAAGCAAAGAGTTGGAATAAACGGGTCTTCTTCCGAATGGCAGGCAGTGACTAGTGGGGTACCACAGGGATCGGTCCTTGGACCCCAACTATTCACAATATATATTAATGATCTAGACAAGGCAACTAGATGTAATATCTCCAAATTTGCAGACGACACAAAGCTGGGTGGGCATGTGTGCTGTGAGGAGGATGCCGAGAAACTCCATGATGATTTGGACAGGTTGGGTGATTGGGCAGAAGCATGGCAGATACAATATAACGTGGATAAATGTGAGGTTATCCACTTTGGTAGCAAAAACAGGAAGGCAGATTATTATCTGAATGGAATTAGATTGGGAGAAGGGGAAGTGCAACGAGACCTGGATGTCCTTGTGCACCAGTCGCTGAAGGTAAGCATGCAGGTGCAGCAGGCGGTTAAGCAAGCAAATGGTATGTTGGCCTTCGTAGCGAGAGGGTTTGAGTACAGGAACAAGGATGTCTTGCTGCAGTTATACAGGGCCTTGGTGAGACCACATCTTGAGTATTGTGTGCAGTTTTGGTCGCCTTATCTGAGGAAGGATGTTCTTGCCATGAAAGGAGTTCAGCGAAGATTCACCAGGTTGATACCTGGGATGGCAGGAATGACGTATGAGGAGAGATTGGGTCGATTGGGCTTGTACTCGCTGGAGTTTAGAAGAATGAGAGGGGATCTCATTGAAACTTATAACATTCTGACAGGACTGGACAGACTAGATGCAGGAAGAATGTTACGATGGTCGGGGAGTCCAGAACCAGGGGTCACAGTCTAAGGATAAGGGGTAGGCCATTTAGGACAGAAATGAGGAGGAATTTCTTCACCCAGAGAGTGGTGAACCTATGGAATTCTCTACCACAGAAGGCAGTAGAGGCCAATTCATTAAATATATTCAAGAAGGAGTTGGATATATTTCTCAAGGCTAAAGGGATCAAGGGGTATGGGGAGAAAGCAGGGACTGGCTACTGAATTTGGATGATCAGCCATGATCGCATTGAATGGCGGAGCAGGCTTGAGGGGCCGAATGGCCTACTCCTGCTCCTATCTTCTATGTTTTATGTTTAGCACTTGCATAACCAGCAACTCCTTCCAGGACTCCTTCCTTATCACATTCCACACACATGGCTTCATCTCCCCATCCTCATTCCAACTTAGATCTTCTGCAGCTCTCAGCAGATCCACTATATGCACAAGCCCTACACACCTCCACTTTCCTTTTCAACAGCCAGTCACTAACACTCACCCTCTCTTTCTGCAGGACAAAACAGCACATCTGCAAGACAGAGGAGCAAGACTGGGGGAGGAGTGCCTGACATTTTTAGTTCTCACCCAAACAGAGCACAAAGCCCTGGAGATTAGTGGCCCAGGAAAAGCCATTGGCGAAGACGAGATTGGTGGCTTACCTGAGCAGGGTGTCTGCATATTACTTGTAACTCTTCATTCACCTCAGCAAATATTCACCAAGCTTTACAACTGCAAGCTGCGTTCTGAAGACTGTCACTTGCTCATGTTTCTTTTCTCTTTCCTCTAGGTCCTCCTCAGCAGTAAGAGCTTCCTGAAGAAGGCATATCAGAATAATCTTGAGGATGCACTGTCAAGCGCACCACCATCCCCATGCACCAGCACAGACATTGGCACTCTGCATAAGTTAGACAAGGGCCTAGAGAATCCACATGTGGAGAAACACACAGCACCAGTGCACATGAGCAGCAGCAGGACAGCCCAGGAGGCAGCTCGCTGTAGGGTGAGGTCCTCCCTAGCTCTGCTGAGCAGGACAGAGATGTGGACTTCAGGAGAAGTAAAAGAAAACTGCTTGCCTCTTACGAGCAGCTATACCGGGTATTGAGAGGCCTACCAAGCAGTTTCAGCACCATGGCTGAAAGTATGGAGGAGTCCCCTTCCAGCCTGTATGGTGTCATCTCGACTGGCATTAGTACTCTGTAGTTTATGTTGGAGAGCATAACCACCTCCAGGGACTCTGCAGCCGGGCGTTCATAAAAGGAGTCAATGTCACTAGCCTTTGCAACTTTGGTGGAAGTTCAAACATCTGCCTTGCAGGCTCTGGGCTCCACCTTGGAGAGACAGGTGTCCACCTTGGACAGATTGGTGCACCAAGTAATAGGGGCTTTCAAGGAGTCACACATCTTATGCAGTCTGCTGTCCCACAGATCAGTGGAAGTGCTGAGCTCCAGTCCCTTGGGAATGCCAGTGACACTATGGGAGCGGTGACAGTTGCCTTCTCTCAGGATGTCAGTATGTCTGCTCCTTCACCACCTTCTCAACCAATACCTGCAGTCTGCAGCCGGTCCTCACAGGCTTGATCACTCAGATGTCACTGGTCACGAATATGTCAAGGGTTTCAAGATGAGCAATAGTAGCCTTCCATTAGCTTTGCTGAGGCTACTAGGAGAGCACCTCGTAGGACTAGCAAAGTGAGTAAACCTTCTTATAAGAAATCACCATGGGTTGACACTTGGGTGAGAAATGCATTCAAGGCAATTACTGTGCTTGGCATTAACTACATCACCTTAATCATATTTGGCACTTTGGTCTGCAGTGTGGTTTATTAGCATCTTCTGGGTCTGCATTGTCAGTATGTCATTGATATAGAAGTTGGTTGAATGATTTCAATGCAGGATTAAGGCAGCGGTGAAGAATGTAACCAGGATTGTTAATTCAGAGGGGCTTTGCGTACATTTTCAGAGCAGGTTACCGGAATTGTTGTGTAATTAATTAATCCCTCGCATCTCTTGCTACAGGGAATTGAGGTAACCCTCCTTCTTCTGTTGCTTCTTCGCCTTCACCCTGGGCTTCCTCATCCAATGAGGATTGCTGCTGCTGTGCATTCTCCAAGTGTAGGCCTCTCATAATGGCAAAGTTGTGCAGGATACAGTACCACACTGTGACGTGGGAGACTCTTTGTGAGGTATATTGTATGGAGCCCCCACACCTATCCATACCCGAACCACTGTTTGAACAGCTCTATGATGCATTCAGTTATCATCCTGGTGGTTCCATGGCTTTGATTATACTTGTGTTGCTCAGGTTTGGTGGGGTTACGGAGGAGTGTCCTGAACCACGTATGTAGGGGGTATCCCTTGTTCCCCAGCAGCCTTTCAGTCACATTTGAGGAAGGGTCAAATATTGGGGGGATGGTTGAGTGTCGCAGGACTGGGTACTATCTTCTACAAACTTACATTATCCTGCTTCTGTGATCGGAGAGGGATAGAGTGATAGCCCTTCCTATTCACGAAGGATGCTGGCCGGTATTCTGGTGTCCTGATGGCAACATGTGTGCAGTCAATGATGCCCTTAGAGACGAAGGAAGCCAGCCACTGTTGCAAATCCCCACGCTCCCTCCTGTTGACTGGGAAAAGTAATGCACTAGTTAGCCCTGGCAAATACGGCATTGGTGACCTGCTTAATGCAGCAGTTTACTGCAAACAGGGATATTTGGGATATGTCCACTGCAGCGGACTGGAAGGAGCCAACACCAAAGGGCTCTAGTGACTTTGACAATCACTGGCAAAACATGATTCCCCTTGATCATCAGGCAGCAGGTCTTGCAGGAGGCTGCAGAGGTCTGCAACAGCCTGCCTGGAGAAGTTTTTAAAAATTCATTCACGGGATGTGGGCATCGCTGGCAAGGCCAGCATTTATTGCCCATCCCTAGTTGCCCTTGAGAAGGTGGTGGTGAGCCGCCTTCTTGAATCGCTGCAGTCCGTGTGGTGAAGGTACTCCCACAGTGCTGTTAGGTAGGGAGTTCCAAGATTTTGACCCAGCGACAATGAAGGTACAACCTGATATAGCTAATCCCAGACAGGGGTAGTAGTGGGGTGCTCCAGTTGGCCTCAGTGTCTCAGTTTAGGGGGAAGAAAAATCCGCCCGGGTTCCACCTCTTGATTGCTATTCAGTAATTCCTATTGTGTATGTTCAGATGTCAGGTGTGGACAGAATCAAGCTGGCCTGTGTGGCTCTCTACTCGCTGTCTAAGCTAACTCATGAAGAATGCCTATTTGGGCAATGTACTATTCAGGGTACAATGTACAAGTCTGTTGAACTGTACCCAACATAAGTGAATGCCTTCAGGAGAAAAAAAGCTAAAACTGAATAATGCAAGAAAAAAAATGGGTTGTACATTTTTTTGAGTGCAAGTTCTTTAAAAGCTTCTAGTTGGTGGGGCATTTGAGAAAAGTCAAACTGCTGACTTTTTTTTCACTACGTATCCTAAAGAGTTCCGCTGAATTAAACGTTTATCCTCCATCTGGAAAACCATGTCCTGTGCTGGCGACAAGCACAAACTGACAAGAAGGGGGCTTTTGATGTGCATGATAAGGGGTTGTCTGCTAATCCATTGTGCTACTGTCATTTACTGTACTCCTTTCCCCGGTATGGGGTAGTGTCCAGAGGAGTCAGAGGGTCCACTCTGAGCTGCTCACTGTGGCACCAGCCACTTCAAACACTATCTCATGAATAGGAACCATTTGACCTTTGACCACAACCAGCAGCTAAATTGGCATACAAAGAATTGCAGTAATTTGTATCGTTTCAATTAGTTGCTATGTGGCAAAATGGGGGAGGTCGTGACTTTTCATGATGATCACTGCCTTTGGCAAGCCGAACATCAATGTCCTATCAGTCTCGAAAAAATACTTTCACTTCATAAATGCGACTTCATAAACAAGGCCTTGATTGTAGAGACACAACAGAGAGAATTATCTCCGCCAGATTTTACTGAACGGACGATGACATAACTTTTGTCGGCAACGAGCATTCTATAAAGTAACTGGTTGATGGATTGTATTTAATAACGTTGTTTGAATGAGTCAAGTCAATCTGTCACCATGCAAAAGTGGTGAGAAAAGGCAAGTTTGTGTAAGCACACTGTTGTCCCTGTAGCACAGACAATTTTCCTTGTTTTCCCCCCAGTTTGTTCAACGCACCAAAATTCTTCAATTCTAAAATCAATGTTGCCATTGTTGGATAGGCAGCACAAAAGAATTTCCCAGTCATAAATGGACTGGCCAAAATGTATAGAATTGATTATGAGAAATGCTGGCTTGTTTATCGCCCCCTTGAAGAAAGAGCAACTTGTTCCTGTGGTCGGACAATGGGTGTGTATAAATGCCTGTGAAACTTAGTGAACTCAAGAGAAATAATTCAGGCCTTTTATTCAAAAAATGTTTTTCATGTCTTCCTCCACATCTGCAAATATCTTCTCTTTCCCTTGATCCCAGCCAAGAATTGGTAAAGGGGAGGGGAGCTAAATGTTTTTCACTTGACTCCACAAAGTTAGGCACGTACTGAAGTTTTGCTATTTGGTTTTTCTTGTTTTTCAAATTAAAACAAAGGTTTCCTTCTCTCTTGTCACAATCTATTAGCCGCCGCAAAGTTTGGTATCACAGTTCGTTTTTCCCTTCACCCGGCATGTGTAGTAGACTTGACGGCGTGTGGAAACTAACACAGGCACTGTGCTGTGACCGTGTCACCCACAATCAACCCACACTGCTGTGGAAATTAATCGTGACAGTAAGCAATATTTCCAACATTATTGGAAGAGAAACCTAATATTTTGAGACATCAGGGATCTATGAGCTAGTGTCCATCAAGTGCATGCCTTGCCATTTGTACACTGCTTGGTCATTAACCCTTTAATGGACATTTATTGCTCCAGGTAACTCATCCTACAATGCTCAATGGCCTCAGTAGCATACAAGCATTGAGTGTTTCATACTGCGTGGCATTGAGTGAACCTCAATTATTACAGAAATTTAAAATAAAAACTTCCAAGAGACTGTAGAACATGAACCGTCTTTTTTACGGTTAATCTAATAGAATGCACTATTTGTAATCAAATTGACTGATTTACAAAGAATATACAAATAGCCTGCTTGAAGTGCCACTGTCTTCATTAAAAAAAGGACAAACATTGACACATCTTTTTTTAAGGGAAGGAGGAAGAACCATTTGTTATTGTCACCACAATGGCCTGACATGCAAGTGATGCGATGATAAGGTTCAGCGACATTTCCATCCTTGTGTCACTCCTAACACTTTCCTCCACCCACACAATAAAATCCCTTAATTTTGATCTCATCTGGGCTTCCTGCTTCGGAAAATGAGCAATTAAATTTGTTAAATGCTGATTTTTTTTATTCATTCACTGCAATCTTGCCCATCCCTAATTGCCCTTGAGAAGGTGGTGGTGAGCCACCTTCTTGAACCGCTGCAGTCCGTGTGGTGAAGGTACTCCCAAAGTGCTTTTAAGGAGGGAGTTCCAGGATTTTGACCCAGCAACAATAAAGGAACAGCGATATACTTCCAAGTCAGGATGGTGTGTGACTTGGAGGGGAACTTGAGGTGATGGTGTACCCATGCGCCTGCTGCCCTTGTCCTTCTAGGTGGTAGAGGCCGCAGGATTTGGGAGGTGCTGCCAAAGAAGCCTTGGCGAGTTGCTGCAGTGCATCTTGTAGATGGTACACACTGCAGCCACGGTACGCCGGTGGTGGAGGGAGTGAATTTTTAAGGTGGTAGATGGGGTGCCAATCAAGCGGGCTGCTTTGTCCTGGATGGTGTCGAGCTTCTTGAATGTTGTTGGAGCTGCACTCATCCAGGCAGTGGAGAGTATTCCATCACACTCCTGACTTGTGCCTTGTAGATGGAGGAATGAAAAAATAACTGCAGTATATTGAGAACTACTGCCATGTACTGTGAGAGTCTGGCTGTTTAGTGTGAAGCTAATTACAGTTTACATAATCTAATTCTCTTATTACCAGTAACAAACCCATTTTATAATCATTCCTTCACACAGCATGCTTGGCTCCGTTTGCTGCCTATTGCCTCTCCCAGCGGAGAGCACCAACCCCTTAATGACAACAACATTTCAGATCATGAAATCTCTTTGAAATGCATCTGAGACTCGGCACAAAAACATCTGCAGCGGCAAGATGTAGTGTTGCTTACCCATTAACTAATTTGTTTATAGATCTTCAAATACTTACAACACATCAAGATCAACAGCACCATTAGTCTTGACATATTTAGATGCAGCACACAGTTGAAACCTTCATTAGTAATCACGGACCATTCGTGCCTGTAAAACTTTATGGTTTACTTGTAGATTTAAAATGTCTTTCTTCTGCACTGAAATTTTTATCAAATGGAACGTTTTAGAAAAACAAATGTAAGCATTTATTCCTCCCCCTGCAATTTCTTCTCCTCTCTTGAAGGCACTGAGCCACGCTGGGGTACGATTCCACGGAAGCTCCCTTTACCGCAGGTTAAAATGAAAGCTAGCAGAATCCAGGTGTGACATCGGCGGGTAAGTTAGACGGCCGATTTTAATTGCCCATACCTCTCCGGCAGGGTTAAAATTGCCCCTCCAGTGTCTGACTGCTTTGTCACTCCATCTTCATTCCTTTTATTTTTCACCTCCAACATCAGGCGTGTTGCAGCAACTGTAATGGCCACACACAGAGAATGGTCTTCAACACCCACAGCCAACACCCTGGGGAAGTCATCTTGTTCATGGATTTCTTCACCAATCGAAGCAGGTTAAAAAAAAATAGCCTTTTCTGAGTTGGCTGCTGCCATCCACAGACACTGGTGGGGATGTCAACACTGGCCTTGATGCCCTTGTGCTATAGAGGGAACAAGATCATCCATGATTTCCACACCTGATCACGATCCCATTGATGCCTGATGGAAGGTGTGCGTGCATGTGTGTGTGGCCACCTGGTGAGGATAGGATGGGGCTTAGTGCTGTCGTCCCTCATGGCAGAATAGCCTGCCGCCACTCATTATCCAGACTCATACATCAGGAATGGCCACTCACGTTCGATGCTGGAGAGCAGCTGGGCCCTGAAATCTGTATCCTGACATGAGTGAGCAAATTCAGAAATGGAGGAAAAAAATTGGAGGGGAAAATCATTCAAAAATTTATGAATATATGGTGACATTGCTTCTCATTATACATCCTGTTCACAGCAGGAATAAATCCAAAGCAGTTTGAAATCATCACTTTATACTCAATGCAACTCATAAAACCAAGTAAAGATATCTAACCTGATTCATTAGCAACAGAATACACATGCAATAACATTATCCTATAAAATGTTACAGTAAAGCTGACTAATGTTCAGCCACTGAATCTGGTTCCTATGTTAAAAACAAATGAATATCCCTGATAAATTTTACATTTCTTCTTAATGAATATATTTTTTGGGTGAGGGGTTATTTCCTCAGTGGCCCTCTTAGATTTCCAGGACACTGTTACAGTAGGATATGTTACAAGGACTAGTAATCCAGAGACCTGGACTAGTAATCCAGTAGAATGTGAGTTCAAATCCCACCATGGCAGTTTGAGAATTTGAATTGGAAAGAAAAAGCTGCTGTCAGTAAAAGTAAAAGTGAAGCTGTTGGATTGTTGTAAAAAAAAACTGGTTCATTAATGTCCTTCATGGAAATAAAGTTGACTCTTAAGTGGCCTAGCAAGCCATCCAGGGCAATAGAGATGTCTAATAAATGCTGGCCAGCGAAGCCAAATCCCGAGAAGTAATAAAAGAAACAACACACCAGCTAGGAGGAATGGATGATCTCCCAGACCTCTGCAGAGGTTTGGGCCATCTCAATCCAGTATCTAGCGGGCATGAACCCACAGCACATAAGTCCAACTGAATTGCTACTTACTTGAAAGTGTCGCTCAGAGAGAATAGACATGTCACACGAGTGCAGGAAGGGTGCTCTTCTGAAGTTCAGATTGAGGAATAATAATAGTCGGTCTCTCATCTATCATCTTAAATTTAAAATTTACCATTTCAATTTAGTTTAAAATAAATGTCTCCCCATATTATTAGTTAACCATATACCAGAGTTTGGGGTGAACAATTACCTTTAGTTCTATAGCTATAGCTGGCAATTTGTGACTTCATTCTGGTACCCATATATGTATCAAAACTACCTGAGCCCTTAGGTTAAATATCACGCTATAGCTGACTGCCTGGTATCACTATTCTAAGCCAAGTATCAGTTGTTATGTGTTTGAACCACCCAACTCCTTGATTAGATTCCAGCTTGTAATCATTCTTGGGTATCCATTGTTGTACATTTAAAACATCTGAACCCTTCGATTAGATTTCAGTCTTAATCTCACTAATCTCCACTATCTCTATAAACCCGGCATCATTTTCATCAGAATGGTGTGACATGTAAGTGATGTGCTGATAGATTGTTGCAACATGTGTTTGGAACAAGATAAATCTAATAAAGGAAAAATAGATTTTCCAACAAAAATGAATTAAGTGCCCCTTTAATACAGTAAATAAAGACAGAAAAGGCTGGAATATTCATCTGTAAAGAGAAATGACAGGCTATGACATTTCAGGTGCATAACCTTCATAAGAACTGAAGAATAAAAGAGAAGTAAAGAAAGAAAGATAAAGAAAGATAGAGAAAGAAAGATAGAGAAAGAAAGATAGAGAAAGAAAGATAGAGAAAGAAAAAGATATAGAAAGAAAGATAAA
The DNA here is from genome assembly GCF_052327205.1 of Somniosus microcephalus. Lineage (NCBI taxonomy): Eukaryota > Metazoa > Chordata > Chondrichthyes > Squaliformes > Somniosidae > Somniosus > Somniosus microcephalus. The sequence goes on along the minus strand of NC_140989.1, from coordinate 284,465,013 downwards.
GAAAGAAAAAGACAGAGAAAAAAAGAAAGAAAGATAGATAGAGAAAGAAAGAAAAAGATAGAGAGAGAAAGAAAGAAAGAGAAAGATAGAAAAAGAGAAAGATAGAGAAAGAAAGAGAAAGAAAGATAGAGAAAGAGAAAGATAGGGAAAGAGAAAGATAGAAAAAGAAAGAGAAAGAAAGATAGAGAAAGAGAAAGATAGAGAAAGAGAAAGATAAAGAGAAAGATAGAGAAAGAAAGAGAAAGAAAGAGAAAGAAAGAAAAAAAGAGAAATAAAGAAAGAGAAAGAAAGGAGAAAGAAAGAGAAAGAAAGAAAGATAGCGAAATAAAGAAAACAAAGAAAGAGAGAGAAAGCAAGAAAGAGAAAGAAAGATAGAGAAAGAAAGAAAAAGAAAGAAAGAAAGAAAGAGAGAGAAAGAAAGAAAGATAGAGAAAAGAGAAAGAAAGAAAAAGAAAGAAAGAGAAAGGATGAAAGAGAAAGATAGAGAAAGAAAGAAAGAGAAAGAAAGAAAGAAAGAAAGAGAGAAAGAAAGAAAGATAGAGAAAGAATGAAAGAAAGAGAAAGAAAGATAGAGCAAGAAAGAGAAAGAAAGAAAGATAAAGGGCAGAATTTCATTTGGGCTGTGGAGGCGGGATTGGAGGCATGTGGGGGGTTAAAATCGCGAAATCGGGGTCCCGACCCCGTCCCGCACCAAACCCACCTCCATGCCAGTTTCAAAGGAGGCGGGTACCCGCCGCGCACTTGGGACCCGCCTCCCCGAGGCGGGAAGGGGATTAATGCCAATTAACTGCCAGTTAACAGGTAGTTAACAGGCAGTTTTTAGCCTAATCCCTATTTTTAATGTTGAAGTGTGGGATTCCGACGGCTCCAAACCACGCCAAGTTGGAGGAGGCGGACCGTTGGGATGAAGGGCTTGGAGGGGTCGAGATGTCCCGTGTTCAGGTGAGTGATGGGTGCATGAGTGCAGAGGTAAGTGTGTTCGGTGTGTGTAAAGTGTTTAAAGAAGTTTTACATACCTTTACTTACCTTTACAGCCTTCCTTCCTTCAGGCCTCGGGAGTCCCTCATCTCACCGGCAAAGAAAGCAGGAATGGCTGCGAACTGTCAAAAATTGCAGCATTCAGCTTTCTGTTCCAGGGAGATCTCTAAATTATCTGAGAGGAAGGAATTAACTTAGAATACAGATTGTCAGTGTTTGACAGCTTCAAACAGCTGTCAAACGCTGATATTCATCTGTCAAAAGGTCTTGACAGATGAAATGTCAATCTGTGACGTCTCCTGTTGCCGGGTGGCCCTTAATTGGCCTGCTGAGCCCGCTGGGCGGGCTCAACAAGGTCAATCAAGTCAAAATCGCGTGGGTTGGCTAGAACTCGATGGAGGCGGGACTACAACCCCGAAAGTTGTAGTCCCGCCTCCTACCCGACTCCTCAATGAAAATCCAGCCAAGAAAGAGAAAGAAGACAGATAGCGAAAGAAAGAAGGAGAAAGAAAGAAAGAAAGATAAAGAAAGAAAGGAGAAGGAAAGAAAAATAAAGAAAGAGAAAGAAAGAGAAAGAAAGAAGGAGAAAGATAAAGAAAGAGAAGATAGAAAGAAAGAGAAAGAAAGAAAGAGATAGAAAGAAATAAAAAGAAAGATAGACAGAAAGAGAACGAAAGAAAGAGAAAGAAAGAAAGGGAAAGAAAGAAGAGAGAGAAAGAGAAAGAAAGAAAGATAGAAAGAAAGATAGAGAACAAAAGAGAAAGAAAGAAAGATAAAGGGCAGGATTTTCATTGGGCTGCGGAGGTGGGATTGGAGGCGTGTGGGGGGTTAAAATCCCGAAATCGGGGGTCCCGACCCCGTCCCGCAGCTAACCCAACTCCATGCCAGTTTCAAAGGAGGCGGGTACCTGCCCCGCACTAGGACCCGCCTCCCCAAGGCGGGGAAGGGGATTAGTGCCAATTAAGTTTTTAGCCTAATCCCTATTTTTAATGTTAAAGTGTGGGATTTCCGATGACTCCAAACCATGCCAAGTTAGAGGAGGCGGACCGTCGGGATGAAGGGCTTGGAGGGGCCGAGGTATCCGGTGTTCAGGTGAGTGATGGGTGCATGAGTGCAAAGGTAAGTGTGTTTGGTGTGTGTAAAGTGTTTAAAGAAGTTTTACATACCTTTACTTACCTTTACAGCCTCCCTTCCTTCAGGTCTCGGGAGTCCCTCATCTCACCGGCACAGAAAGCAGAATGGCTGCGAGCTGTCAAAAATTGCAGCATTCAGCTTTCTGTTCTGGGGAGATCTCTAAATCATCCTGAGAGGAAGGAATTAACTTAGAATACAGATTGTCAGTGTTTGACACCTTCAAACAGCTGTGAAGTGCTGATATTTCATCTGTCAAAAGGTCTTGACAGATGAAATATCAATCTGTGACGTCTCTTGTTGCCAGGTGGCCCTTAATTTGCCTGCTGAGTCCGCTGGGCGGGCTCAACAAGGTCAATCAAGTCAAAATCGCGTGGGTTGGCTAGAACTCGATGGAGGCGGGACTACAACCCCGAAAGTTGTAGTCCCGCCACCTACCCGACTCCGCAATGAAAATCAAGCCCAAAGAAAGAGAAAGAAAGAAAAGGAAAGAAAGAGAAAGAAAGATATAAACAAAGAAAGAGAAAGAGAAAAAGAAGTGAGAAAGAAAGAAGGCGAAAGAAAGAGAAAGAAAGACAAAGATAGAAAGAAAAAGAAAGAAAGCTAGAGAGAAAGAAAGAAAAAAAAGAAAGAAAGCTAGAGAAAGAAAAGAGAGATAAAGAAAGAATGAGAAAGATAGATAGAAAGAGAAAGAAAGAGAAAGAAAGAAAAAGATAGAAAGAAAAAGAAAGAGAAAGAAAGACAGAAAGAAAGCGAAAGAAAGAGAAAGAGAGAGAGAAAGAGAAAGAAAGAAAAAGAAAGAGAATGAAAAAAGGAGAAAGAAACAGAATAAAGAGAAAGAACGAAAGAAAGAGAGAGAGAAAGAAAGAGGAAGGAAGAAAGAAAGAGAAGATAGAGAGAAAGAAAGAGGAAGTTAGAAAGAAAGAGAAAGAAAGACAAAGAAAGAAAAAGAAAAAAAGAGAAAGAAAAAGAGAGAAAGAAGAAAGAGAGAGAAAGAAAGAAAGACAAAGATAGAAAGAAAAAGAAAAAAGATGGAGAAAGAAAGAAAGAGAAAGAAAGAAAGAGAAAGAGAAAGAAAGAAAGAGAAAGAAAGAAAGAGAAAAAGAAAGAAAGAGAAAGAAAGAAAGAGAACGAAAAAGAAAGAAAGAGAAAGAAAGAGAGAAAGAAAGAGAAAGAGAAAGAAAGAAAAAGAAAGAAAGAGAGAGAAAGAGAAAGAAAGAAAGAAAGGGAAAGAAAGAAAGAGAAAGAAAGAAAGAGAAAGA
>NC_140989.1:284304883-284461142 GCF_052327205.1 Somniosus microcephalus | reverse complement strand
CTCTCTGTCCTCGGCCTATTACATTCTTCTAATGAAGCTCAACGTAAGCTCGAGGAACAGCACCTCATCTTTCGATTAGGCACTTTACAGCCTGCTGGACTCAACATTTAGTTCAACAATTTCAGATAATATTCCCTGCCCCCATTTTCCATGCAGTATGATTTTGCCATTCCCATTTGCAACATTTTCACAGCATGTTCTTTCAATTCCTTCCTCCCCTCCTAAACCACCACCCCCCCCCCCCCCCTGTCTCTGCACCTGCTTAAAATCTGTTACATTTCCAGCTTTTTCCAGTTCTGATGAAGGGTCCCAGACCTGAAACGTTAACTCTGTTTCTCTCTCCACGGACGTTGCCTGGCCTGCTGAGTATTTCCAGCATTTTCTGTTGTTATACCAGAAGAACTTTCCTGCTCACCTTTGAATATTACCGTGGAATCTTTTACATGCACCTGAATAGGCATTCAGGGCCTCAGTTAATGTTTCATCCAAAAGAGAGAATTGAAGTTGAATGACCTGCACACAGTCTAAAAAATGTTGAAATTATTATAAAATATAAAGTATCTGAAAAGTTACAAAAATTAGGCCCCTTAAGTATGAGCAATTTTATAACTATTGCTGTTTTTCCAAAGTTTTTGTTATAATTTGTAGCTAGTCCAACTAAATGTTAGGAAAAATATAAAAATATATTATCTACTTGAGTGTTTCTTGTAGAAAGCAGATGGATGGAGGCAGAGGGGTGCTCCTTCTCCCCCTGTGCTAAGTGCCCAGAGGAACTACAACAGGCAGTAAGCGAGGAAAAACCCTTCAACTGGGAACTGTTCCAGGGTATGAGGTAGCTTGTTGCAGGTGCTACTTCTGTTTTTACTTAGCAAGTAGCTGGCTGGTCCCAGCACGTCCTCTGACTGGTGCCTGCAGAGGGCTCTCTGCACTAATGCTCAGTGATCAGATGGCATTGAGGACACTAGCAGCATCAACCGTTATATGTCCTGTACCCCTTTTGGTACACCTTGAAGCCATGGATCCTGCATCGTGACCCCTTTGGGTGGGAGTGGGCCTGTGCCATGCATATAGTCCAGACCAGGACACTTCTGCCCAATCTTCTCTGTCTGGTGCACAGCACAGGGCCCCAAAAAGAAAATCAGTGCTAAGAACTTTTGCCGGGTTCCACCAGGGCTGACAGCCCTTGGGCGCGATCTTGCCAGCCCTGGGGAGGACGGTATGGAGGTGGGACTGCCAGGAAAATGGCAGAATTTGGGGACGGGTGCCCAACCCGCCCCCATGTCACCTTGCCAGGAGGCGGGTAGCCGTCCCGCGCCGGGTCCCGTCTCCTTGGAGGCGGGAAGGGTATTAGTGCCACTTAACTGCCTGGTAACAGGTATTTAACAGGCAGATAAAAGGATTATCCCCATTTTACTCTCAAAAGTGCGGGCTTCCCGAAGGCTCCGAACCCCGCCAGGGTCACCGAGGCGAGTAGTGGGTCTGCGGGGGTCGGAGGGGTCCAACAGTGTGCTGTGAAGGTAAGTGATGGGTGCAAGTGTGGAGAGGTGTGTATCTGAGGTAAGTGGAAAGTGTTAGAAAAAGTGTACTTACCTTTGTTTCTTCCTGCAGGCTTCAATCGGTGGGTATGTGGAGAGTCTCGCACCTCCGTGGCAGAGATGACAGTTGGCCATTGCATTCTCCAATGCAACAACCATCTAATTTCTGCAAAAGAAAGAGGTTTGATGTGGTCTTGAATTCAAGAACTCATCAAACTACAGAGAATGTCACTGTTTGACAGCTTCCCAGAGCTGTCAAATGATGACAATTCATCTGTCAAAAATTTTTGACAGATGAAACGTCATACATTGACGTTCTCTGCAATCGGCTTTCCATTAATTGGCCTGCTAAGCCCGCTGGGTAGGCTTAACAAGGTCAATCAAGGGAAAATAACGTGGGCTGGCCACAAATCAATGGAGGCGGGACATCGACCTGCCAAGCAGCAGTCCCGCCTCCAATGCGCCCCCATTGGCAAAATCACCCCCCAAGTGGCCATTCTTCACATGTGGGCGTGGACAGGGAGCATCAGCTGGTTAATTACTACACGAGACATCACAGCTAAATCCGATGCTGTTCTCACCCACATACACACACGCACACACATTCCAGCAGAGGTCACTGAACTGTGATCATGAGCAGCTGATTTTTTTTTTATCCTTTCCTTAGCTTAGGGAAACTGAGTACAGTAGTAGCACCTCACCACTGCCTCAAATGAGATCAGCTAACCCAATGTAGACCAGGGGTGGAACCCAAAATCCTCCTAGTCTCTATGTGGTACTTTTACACACTGAACTGTACAGGAAACCTCTATATGGACCAAACCTAGGTGGGCAAGGTGGTTAGAATTTAGAAATTTCAAAATGATGTGGGATAAACTGTTGAATTCCAAAGTATGGAGTTAAGGTGGCTCAGACTATTAAAGGGTTGGCTTTGTTGCTTGTACCTTTATTACAGTCTTTAATCCAGATGTTTGTAGACACAAAACTTGAAGGAAACTCTCTTGGGCTTAAACAAACTTTCTTCAGCCCAGTTGAAACTCTAATGTCCTAACAGTTACATATGGGCGTTTCATAGAATACTCTGTCAGAAAAATTTACAAAGACTGACTTTTTCTACTCCTTCCTACAAAGGATTCAAACTTCTACAATTCAACGCAGCTGCCCGAGAATAGACAACAGAAGGTCCATTGTCCAATGAATCAACCTCGAGTGGGTGTGAATGACATTAACCCTTTAAACAGACGTATCCCATAGCCTTCTTTTTACTTAACTCTGAGGCGTGTTTGTGGCCATCTCTGGATTGTATCTGGCATGTTACAAGGAGGACACAGAAATAATGGGAATCATTCAAATCCTAATTAGCCACATCCTTGGAATGATGGGATGTAATGTAAAAGAGCAAACACACAAAAATGTTGTTTTTTGTTGCAACAAAGAGCGTTTTCAGAGGGGAAAAATGGGCATTTTTATACTCTGACTCATGTCTACTACATTCTATCATCTTTTCATCTTGTATATTATTTATTAAGTTCTAACAATTGTATTGCCATGGCCTGAAGCAACTGCTCAAATAAGCGTTTTTTGTAAATCAAATATGTTGCAAATTTTTTTCCAGAGACACATTTGAGTTTGTAATTCTTTTCTCTTGGTCATTGTGGTTTGTTATTTCCATTTAAGATTGTTTTTGAATGATGCTCCCCTATAGCTCTGAACTGAGTCGCACAAAATAGTGGGCTAGAAATTCAGTGGCTTAGCGCCTCCCGTTAGCGTCTGTGGGGGTGGTAACAGGGCGCTAAGGGGTTACCGACCGGGCGTGGCGAATTCAGCAACGTCCACAAACTTCCCTGGTGGTTTTGCGCTGGTGCTAACACTTACCGCCTCAGTCTCTAGCGCCCCGTAGATCATGACGCCATTGTCATGAATCTTGCCATTCATGTAGAAATGACTCATGGGATAACACTTGGTGGCCTGCTGGGGACGCCGTCCAGGGAAAGTATAAATACTCGGACGTGGGCCCAGCTTGCTCAGGACATTTTTGTAACCAGGAACTAGTGATGTAACTAGAACTCATGGTTGTGAAACAGTTGATTAAAGCCTTGTTTTATACTCAGACCAAGTGCTTAGTAGTTTTCTTACATCAGTCATCAAGTGCGCAGCGCCCCGTTACCGCACCGGATGTGAAATTTGCTCCCGCCCCCTGCTGCATCGCCAGGCTTCAACAATGGCAGGAACAGGAGACGTCACCTCGGTTGGCCGCTTGGGGAGTGATAATTAAAGGTAGTGTGGTCAGATAGGCCAAACTTTATTCTTCGCACCAGTCTGGTGCCTGCTGAAAGCTTCTGAAGCCTCATTATTGCGCGATGCCTAAGCCCTCCACTCTCTGAGAGTAATTTAGGCTGTAATGGAAGTCGCGCAGGTCCCCTGGCCCCAAAGAACTAAGAAGAAGAATGTTGCAAACCATCGTTGGCCCTTCTCTTTAAGCGAGTGAAGGAGCCTCTGATGCCGATAGCACGGCACTTCACGTTCTTCAGTGCTCTGCCGCTACCGCCCCTAAGAGAAGTGGTTAGCGCTTGATTTAATGCTCCACTTCCCTCTTGGAGCACTACAACTGAATTTAACAGGAGGCGAGAATGATTAGCGCCTGGCGCTAATTTTTCAACTTTTAAAGTTTCAGCGCCCCAAACGGTGCTATTGCGGATTTCTCCCCCAGGAAGGTCTCAGAATCTGATTCCCTGAGTCTGCTAAGGTGACCGATCTCAGCTGGGCTAGCATTTGGGCCATTACAATTGGACTCAGCATCACGGGGATAGGGAGAGAATAAAAATCACTGGGTTAGGGAAGGAAAATGATCAGTCATATTTCCCTCTCTCTATCACTATCCTCAGTAACCCCTGCTTGAAAGCTTGCATATACAGACATCTGGTGTGGACAGGATTGGGCTCAGTTGTGATCTTTCCCCCTCCCATAGTCAAACAGCTGCCAACACTCATTGCCCAGGCTAACATGCAAAGCATGGCATTTGGGTGAGTTAGCACAAGGCTATCAGCAGCTGTGGAACCAGACCCCATTATAAGTCTTCAAACGAAGAGCCATGAAGGTAAAAAAATTTGGACGGAAAACCAGGAGAAACAAATGATAAACTATGATTTGATTAATAACCTGAAAGACATTTGCTGCAGAGACAAACACTTTCGGCAGGTGAAGAGGGAAATATTCTATTATATTCATTGTGTGTTTAACAAAAAGGTGTTAAAAGGCTTAAAGGATAAACAAGCAGGTTCTCCGAGGCAGGCCTGAGATTGTTTATTAGGGTCATCAACAGAGAATAATAGGTGGGTTGGGAATGATTAGAAGAAAATAGTCTCATTTAGTGATTCGAACGACATCCTAAATCTCGAGAGGTTTATTGTCACCAGAACTCTAGGGATAGAATTACTTTCGCTGCGATCACTCTAGCCTGTTATTTTTAAAAATATATTATATACAGCCGTGGATTTTTATACATAAAAATTGGACGTTTTTTCTGTGCAGAAGCATTTTTTGGGCATGAATTGCCAATGGGCTAGACTCTCAGTTGATGTTAATGACAATTCACTGAAAGGTTACATCTATGCTGCAATCATTGCAAAATCACTAGACTTTAATCTGCCATAGATTACTGGTAAATAGCATACCCTACGCCTTACATAATACGTTTCTATATGTTATAATAGGTTGCTTTATAGAATGTGCAACACTACTGTATATATATTATATAACACTGTATATAATAATAGGACTACTCTGTATTACATAGAACAAAACACACAGAATACAGTGAATTACTGCTTTGTAAAACACTGAGACTGAAGCTTGCTAATGGCTGGCAACAATGTCCAGGGTGTATTATTCTTTGTAATATTCAGATACTCAGCAATTTATTATCTTTTCTACTTTCTATTTACCAACTTCAAGATTTGAAAAGAATGTTACCAATGAGGGTGTCATGGCAGACTGGAGCAGGCAGTAAGATCCCACTTGTGTAACACATGATTAGATTAGAAATGAAAGTGGGATTTAAGTTTACAAGGTGATGCTAGGAAATAGCACATCTTCTAGGTGTTCCTGCACAGTGCGAGACAACTGCCTCTGTTAGGACTGGTGCTGCAGCAGACCTCGTTGTTATGGTTACAAATCATTCCCCAATTAAAAATGAATAAACGGCAGAGCGATTTATTCAGGTCTGGAAGGACTGAAACGATCACAGTGGAGGAATTCTGCTGTTAGAAACAAGACTTCCTCCACCACAATCAGAGACAGACCAGATATGAGAGCGTTGTTGATACAATCACAACAGCCTGTGTATAAGCCTCTTCCTTTTTACTGAATTTCACCTGCAAAGTCAACATATTTGCCAATTCACATGATTTTCCGCAATCACGTGATTTCTCTTTCATGAAATTTGGTTCTGTGTGTCACATGGAGGCGCGTCTGGTGTGGTCTCCAGTCTTTACTCCTAGGTCCTCTCCAGTACAGTATTAAAATAGTCTACAAATAATTGTAAAACCCAATTGAAAACAAGAGCTCCCCTGATGTGAGTGACGGCACTACCCAGTGTGGTACAGAGTTATACAACCAGAAAACCCCCAAGTTCAATCCTTGATCTGTGCTGAGTTAGCTGATCTCAGCAAGGGCACTGAGAGGGAAACCACAATTGATCTCAAGGCCCCTGGAATGGGGGATGGTAAAATCAATCAGTGTGGTCAGTATTCTAGAAATTTATCCTAGTGTAAGTTAGAACCTTCAGGAAAGGAGGGCGGAAAACTGAGGAAACAAATAAAGAAATAATTTAAAACCAGAAAAAGTATGTAAAAAATCAGTAAGAGGCAAAAGAGATGATTTTTCTGGTTTAAAACTGGACACCATTAACAAGCTTCATGTGTGCTGGAAGTTGGGCATCCAGCAATCTTGCCTAGTCCCTGCTGGAACAACCCCTCACTCTGTGCGATTTTTCAGTTGGGCCTTATATATGCATGCTACATGTTAAAGAGGGATTTTGGTGCCTGAATGTAGTTCCTGACCATTGTGTGTTAAATGTAAGCTGTATGAGGAAGGCAGCTGTTAAAGGGCTTTTTTATAGACTTAAGTTTTCTCAGTTGGACTTTGATTATTTTTTGGGTCAGAACTGGAGGAAATGTTTCTGTTACGAGACAAATAGCTTGTTTCCAAAATCACAGAGAAATGGACAATAAAGAAATTATGAAGGTCTTAAAAAAAAAAGGGGGTCTGTAAAGTGGCTCCCACAGTACAAGCCTTCACTCCACCTCACCGAGCACCAGGGCATCTACAAAGACCAGAGGTTTTTGGCAAGTTAATGTGAAATGAATATTGGTGGTTGTTTTGACAGTGCCCCAATGTCAGTACATCGTATTTCATGCTTTAAGTGGTACAGGATGAAAGAAGGTATTTTCCTGAACCTTATTCTGCACTAGCAAAAAGAAACTCTCTGTGGACATAAAGTGGTAATAAAGTAAACCCAATTTATTGTCCTGCAAATGCTCAGTGAAAGTGTGCTTAGTGTCTGCTTTTTAACCCCAGTGCTTTTCTTTTGTGGTTTTGTATGTTCCACATCCTAATTTTGTGTTCTTTTAGGAGCTATTCCCGTGGCAGGAGTAAGTGAGGTGCCTAGCTGCTGGGTGCCAGTGGGAGTTTCTTGGGATTCAAGTGGCCTTGGACCTCCATGTGTTGGATTATGAGATGACCCTGCATCTGATGCTGCCTGATGCTGCCTGATGCAGAGAGGATGTTTCCCCTTGTCTAGAACTCGGGGACATAGTTTCAGAATAAAGGATCGTCCTTTTAGAACTGAGATGAGGAGGAATTTTTTCTTCTCAGTGGGTCGTAAATCTGTGGAATTCTCTGCCCCAGAGAGCCGTGGAGGCTGGGTCATTAAATACATTTAAGGTGGAGATAGACAGATTTTTGCAAGATAAGGGAGTGAAGGGTTATGGGGAGCAGGCAGGGAAGTGGCTTTGAGCCCAAGATCAGCCATGATCTTATTGCATGGCGGAGCAGGCTCGAGAGGCCAAGCGGCCTATTCCTGCTCCTATTTCTTATGTTCTTATGTTCTCTTATGCCATGTTTGATGCTGCAGTGGCTGGCTAGTTCTGCCTGCATTCTGGCATATCTTCTGTCACCCGAGGGAGCGGCGGGGACTGGTTGGGCCAGATGTGATTTTGCCTTAACAGGCAACTGTTACGTCCGTGTAATAATAAGAAAAGGACTGCAGAGAACGGTACAACAGGTGTTTACTCAACGTGGTTCAAACTGCAACTGAAACAACAGATTACTACTCAGCGTTATATACAGGTGTGGTCACTGCCGGTACTACAGTATACATGAGCTGTAGAAAGTAGTTCCCCCCCTTAAAGGTACATACATTACAGCAACAGTCTCATCTGTGCTCCCTCCAGTCTTACCCCAGCTGCTGGGTACTTCTTCGATACAACCATTCATCTGTATGGGAATAGACCTCAGGGCAGTGGTATGTACTGGTTGTCTAGATCCAATTTTCTAGAATGTAGAAAACCCGTTGTGTATTGGAACCAAGGACTCTACAGCAGTAGTGTGAGCATTCATGAGAGATACTTCAACTGGCTTAGGACCTCTGTCACTGGGGGCTCCGGTGAAGGTGCCACTGCTCCTGCTACATGCTTCATGATGGACTGCAGCCATGTTTGGTGCTCATGCACAACTGCACACAAGGTTAGATACAGGGATTAGGTGCAGAGTAAAGCTCCCTCTACATAGTCCCATCAAACACTCCCAGGGCAGGTACATCACGGGTTAGATACAGAGTAAAGCTCCCTCTACACAGTCCCATCAAACAATGCCAGGGCAGGTACAGCACGGGTACGATACAGAGTAAAGCTCCCTCTACACAGTCCCATGAAACACTCCCAGGACAGGTACAGCACGGGTAAGATACAGAGTAAAGCTCCTTTTACACTGTTCCATCAAACACTCCCAGGAGAGGTACAGCACGGGTTAGATACAGAGTAAAGCTCCCTCTACACAGTCCCATCAAACATTCCCAGGGCAGGTAGAGCATGGGTTAGATACAGAGTGAAGCTCCCTCTACACAGTCCCATCAAACACTCCCAGGACGGGTACAGCATGGAATAGACACAGAGTAAAGCTCCCTCTACACTGTCCAATCAAACACTCCCAGGGCAGGTACAGCATGGGTTAGATACAGAGCAAAACTCCCTCTACAAAGTCCCATCAAACACTCCCAGGACAGGTACAGCATGGGTCAGATATAGAGTAAAGCTCCCTCTACACTGTCCCATCAAACACTCCCTGGATAGGTATAGCACGGGTTAGCTACAGAGTGAAGCTCCCTCTACACTGGCCCATCAAACACTCCCAGGACAGGTAGAGCACGGGTTAGATACAGAGTGAAGCTCCCTCTACACAGTCCCATCAAACACTCCCAGGACAAGTAGAGCAAGGGTTAGATACAGAGTAAAGCTCCCTCTACACTGTCCCATCAAATACACCCAGGACTGGTATAGCACGTGTTAGATACAGAGTAAAGATCCCTCTACACTGTCCAATCAAACACTCCCAGGACAGGTACAGCATGGATTAGATACAGAGTAAAGCTCCCTCTACACACTCCCATCAAACATTCCCAGGGCAGGTACAGCACAGGTTAGATACAGGATAAAGCTCCCTCTACACTGTCCCACCAAACACTCCCAGGACAGGTACAGCATGGATTAGATACAGAGTAAAGCTTCCTCTACACTGTCCCATCACACATTCCCAGGGCAGGTACAACATGGGTTAGATACAGAGTAAAGCTCCCTCTACACTGTCCCATTAAACACCCCCAGGACAGGTACAGCACGGGTTAGATACAGAGTAAATCTCCCTCTACACTGTCCCATCAAACACTCCCAGGGCAGGTACAGCACGGGTTAGATACAGAGCAAAGCTCCCTCTACACAGTCCCATCAAACACTCCCAGAACAAGTACACCACGGGTTAGATACAAAGTAAAGCTCCCTCTACACTGTACCATCAAACACTCCCAGGATGGGTACAGCACGGGTTAGATACAGAGTAAAGCTCCCTCTACACTGTCCCATCAAACACTCCCAGGGCAGGTACAACACGGGTTAGATACAGAGTAAAGCTCCCTCTACAATGTCCCATCAAACACCCCCAGGACAGGTACAGCATGGATTAGATACAGAGTAAAGCGCATGCTACACTGTCCCATCAAACACTCCCAGGACAGGTACAGCATGGATTAGATACAGAGTAAAGCTCCCTCTACATTGTCCCATCAAACATTCCCAGGGCAGGTGCAGCACAGGTTAGATACAGAGTAAATCTCCCTCTACACTGTCCCATCGAACACTCCCAGGACAGGTACAGCGCGTGTTAGATACAGAGTAAAGCTCCCTCTACACTGTCCCATCAAACACTCCCAGGGCAGGTACAGCACGGGTTAGATACAGAGTAAAGCTCCCTCTACACAGTCCCATCAAACACTCCCAGGACAGGTATAGCATGGGTCAGATACAGAGTAAAGCTCCCTCTACACTGTCCCATCAAACACTCCCAGGATAGGTACAGCACGGGTTAGATACAGAGTGAAGCTCCCTCTATACTGGCCCATCAAACACTCCCAGGACAGGTACAGCACGGTTAGATACAGTGTGAAACTCCCTCTACACAGTCCCATCAAACACTCCCAGGACAAGTACAGCACAGGTTAGATACAGAGTAAAGCTCCCTCTACACTCCCAGGACAGGTACAGCACGGGTTAGATACAGAGTAAAGCTCCCTCTACACTGTCCCATTAAAAACACTCCCAGGACAGGTACAGCATGGATTAGATACAGAGTAAAACTCCCTCTACACTGTCCATCAAACATTCCCAGGGCAGGTACAGCACGAGTTAGATACAGAGTAAAGCTCCCTCTACACAGTCCCATCAAACACTCCCAGGACAGGTACAGCACAGGTTAGATACAGAGTAAATCTCCATCTACACTGTCCCATCAAACACTCCCAGGACAGGTAAATTAGCAAAAATATAAAAACAGATAGCAAGAGTTTCTATAGTTATATAAAAAGAAAAAGTGTGGCTAAAGTATATGTTGGTCCCTTAGAGGATGAGACCGGGAAATTAATGGTGGGATACATGGAGATGTCAAAAACGCTGAACAAATATTTTGTATTAGTCTTTACAGTAGAGGACACTAAGAATATCCCAACACTGGACAAACAGGGGGCTCTAGGGGGGGAGGAACTAAATACGATTAAAATCACTAAGGAAGTGGTACTCGGTAAAATAATGGGACTTAAGGCAGATAAATCCCCTGGACCTGATGGCTTACATCCTAGGGTCTTGAGGGAAGTGGCGGTAGGGATTGTGGATGCATTGGTAATAATTTTCCAAAACTCCCTGAACTCAGCAAAGGTCCCAGCAGATTGGAAAACTGCTAATGTAACACCCTTATTTAAAAAGGGTAGTAGACAGAAGGCTGGAAACTATAGACCAGTTAGCCTAACATCTGTGGTTGGTAAAATTTTAGAGTCCATTATTAAGGAGACAGTAACATGACATTTGGATAAACATAATTTAATAGGACAAAGTCAGCATGGTTTTACAAAGGGGAAGTCATGTTTGACAAATTTGCTTGAGTTCTTTGAGGACGTAACATACAGGGTGGATAAAGGGGAACCAGTGGACGTAGTGTATTTAGACTTCCAAAAGGCATTTGACAAGGTGCCACACGAAAGATTATTGCTCAAGATAAAAAGTCACGGGATTGGGGGTAATATTCTGGCATGGGTGGAAGATTGGCTATCTAACAGAAAGCAGAGAGTTGGGATAAATGGTTCAATCTCAGGCTGGCACTCAGTAACTAGTGGTGTTCCGCAGGGGTCAGTGCTGGGACCCCAGCTCTTTACAATCTATATTAATGATTTGGAGGAAGGGACCGAATGCAACATATCAAAGTTTGCAGATGATACAAAGATGGGAGGGAAAGTAGTGAGTGAGGAGGACATAAAAAACCTGCAAGGGGACATAGACAGGCTAAGTAAGTGGGCAGAGATTTGGCAGATGGAATATAATACTGGAAAGTGTGAGGTTATGCACTTTGGCAGGAAAAATCATAGAGCAAGTTATTATCTTAATGGCAAGAAACTGGAAAGTACTGCAGTACAAAGGGATCTGGGGGTCCTGGTACACGAAACACAAAAAGTTAGTATGCAGGTGCAGCAAGCGATCAAGAAGGCCAATGGAATGTTGGCTTTTATTGCTAGGGGGATGGAATATAAAAACAGGGAGGTATTGCTGCAGTTGTACAAGGTATTGGTGAGACCACACCTGGAATACTGCATACAGTTTTGGTGTCCATACTTAAGAAAAGACATACTTGCTCTCGAGTCAGTACAAAGAAGGTTCACTCGGTTAATCCCGGGGATGAGGGGGTTGACATATGAGGAGAGGTTGAGTAGGTTGGGACTCTACTCATTGGAGTTCAGAAGAATGAGAGGCGATCTTATTGAAACATATAAGATTGTGAAGGGGCTTGATCGGGTGGATGTGGTGAGGATGTTCCCAATGATGGGTGAAACTAGAACTAGGGGGCATAATCTTAGAATAAGGGGCTGCTCTTTCAAAACTGAGTTGAGGAGAAACTTCTTCACTCAGAGGGTGGTAGGTCTGTGGAATTTGCTGCCCCAGAGAGCTGTGGAAGCTACATCATTAAATAAATTTAAAACAGAAATAGACAGTTTCCTAGACGTAAAGGGAATTAGGGGTTACGGGGAGCGGGCAGGAAACCGGACATGAATCTAGGTTCGGATCGGTCATGGCCCTGTGGGTGGCGGAGCGGGCCCAGGGGCCGTGTAGCCTGCTCCTGCTCCTACTTCTTGTGTTCTAATTCTGTGTTGGATTTCAGGAGATGCTTCTATTCACAGGGATTAGTGGAGACCTCTGGAACAGGCTGCCAGCTAGGAGTCCTTCAAGAGTAAATTGGGCCTGTTCCTGGCTGGGGTGGAGATCACCTCTTACAGAAGGTAAGTACTGCAGGAAATACAGGGACAGAGTGGTCTCCTGGACGAGTTTTGATCGCCTAGATGCGCTGGAGAGGAATTTCCCAGATTTTTTATCCCAAATTGGCCATTGGGTTTTTTATCTGGCTTTTCGCCTCTCCCGGGAGATCACATGGGTTCGGGTGGGATGGAGAGTGAAAGTAGATTTGAGGTTAGGATCAGATCAGCCATGATCTTATTGAATGGCGGAGCAGGCTCGAGGGGCCGATTAACCTACTCCTGCTCCTATTTCTTATGTTCTTATGTTCTTATGTACACTGTCCGATCAAACACTCCCAGGACAGGTACAGCACGTGTTAGATACAGAGTAAAGCTCCCTCTACACAGTCCCATCAAACACTCCCAGGACAGGTACAGCATGGGTTAGATACAGAATAAAGCTCCCTCTACACTGTCCCACCGAACACTCCCAGGACAGGTACAGCATGGATTAGATACAGAGTAAAGCTCCCTCTACACTGTCCCATCAAACACCCCCAGGACAGGTACAGCATGGATTGGATACAGAGTAAAGCACACACTACACTGTCCCATCAAACACTGCCAGGGCAGGTACAGCACGGGTTAGATACAGAGTAAAGCTCCCTCTACACTGTCCCATCAAACACTCCCAGGACAGGTACAGCATGGATTAGATACAGAGTAAAGCTCCCTCTACACTGTCCCATCAAACACCCCCAGGACAGGTACAGCATGGATTAGATACAGAGTAAAGCTTACTCTACACTGTCCATCAAACACTCCCAGGGCAGGTACAGCACGGGTTCGATACAGAGTAAAGCTCCCTCTACACTGTCCTATCAAACACTCCCAGGGCAGGTACAGCACGGGTTAGATACAGAGTAAAGCTCCCTCTACACAGTCCCATCAAACAGTCCCAGGACAGGTACAGCACAATTTCATACAGAGTAAATCTCCCTCTACACTGCCCCATCAAACACTCCCAGGACAGGTAGAGCACGTGTTAGATACAGAGTAAAGCTCCCTCTACACTGTCCCATTAAAAACACTTCCAGGACAGGTACAGCATGGATTAGATATAGAGTAAAACTCCCTCTACTCTGTCCCATCAAACATTCCCAGGGCAGGTACAGCACGGGTTAGATACAGAGTAAAGCACCCTCTACACTGTCCCGTCAAACACCCCCAAGACAGGTACAGCATGGATTAGCTACAGAGTAAAGCTCCCTCTACACTGTCCCATCAAACACTCCCAGGGCAGGTACAGCACGGGTTAGATACAGAGTAAAGCTCCCTCCAGACAGTCCCATCAAACAGTCCTAGGACAGGTACAGCACAGGTTAGATACAGAGTAAAACTCCATCTACACTGTCCCATTAAACACTCCCAGGACAGGTACGGCACGTGTTAGATGCAGAGTAAAGCTCCCTCTACACTGTCCCAATAAACACTCCCAGGACAGGTACAACATGGGTCAGATACAGAGTAAAGCTCCCTCTACACTGTCCCATCAAACACTCCCAGGACAGGTACAGCACAGGTTAGATACGGAGTAAATCTCCCTCTACACAGTCCCATCAAACACTCCCAGGACAGGTACAACATGGGTCAGATACAGAGTAAATCTCCCTCTACACTGTCCCATCAAACATTCCCAGGGCAGGTACAGCACAGGTTAGATACGGAGTAAATCTCCCTCTACACAGTCCCATCAAACACTCCCAGGACAGGTACAGCACAGGTTAGATACAGAGTAAAGCTCCCTCTACACTGTCCCATCAAACACTCCCTGGATAGGTACAGCATGGGTTAGATACAGAGTGAAGCTCCCTCTACACTGGCCCATCAAACACTCCCAGGACAGGTACAGCACGGGTTAGATACAGTGTGAAGCTCCCTCTTCACTGTCCCATCAAACACTCCCAGGGCAGGTACAGCATGGGTTAGATACAGAGTAAAGCTCCCTCTACACAGTTCCATCAAACACTCCCAGGACAGGTACAGCATGGGTCAGATACAGAGTAAAGCTCCCTCTACACTGTCCCATCAAACACTCCCTGGATAGGTACAGCACGGGTTAGATACAGAGTAAAGCTCCCTCTACACTGTCCCATTAAAAACACTTCCAGGACAGGTACAGCATGGATTAGATATAGAGTAAAACTCCCTCTACACTGTCCCATCAAACATTCCCAGGGCAGGTACAGCACGGGTTAGATACAGAGTAAAGCACCCTCTACACTGTCCCGTCAAACACCCCCAAGACAGGTACAGCATGGATTAGCTACAGAGTAAAGCTCCCTCTACACTGTCCCATCAAACACTCCCAGGGCAGGTACAGCACGGGTTAGATACAGAGTAAAGCTCCCTCCAGACAGTCCCATCAAACAGTCCTAGGACAGGTACAGCACAGGTTAGATACAGAGTAAAACTCCATCTACACTGTCCCATTAAACACTCCCAGGACAGGTACGGCACGTGTTAGATGCAGAGTAAAGCTCCCTCTACACTGTCCCAATAAACACTCCCAGGACAGGTACAACATGGGTCAGATACAGAGTAAAGCTCCCTCTACACTGTCCCATCAAACACTCCCAGGACAGGTACAGCACGGGTTAGATATAGAGTAAAGCTCCCTCTACACTGTCCCATCAAACACTCCCAGGACAGGTACAGCACGGGTTAGATACAGAGTGAAGCTCCCTCTACACTGTCCCGTCAAACAGTCCCAGGGCAGGTACAGCACGGTTTAGATACAGGGTAAAGCTCCCTCCAGACAGTCCCATCAAACAGTCCTAGGACAGGTACAGCACAGGTTAGATACAGAGTAAAACTCCATCTACACTGTCCCATCAAACACTCCCAGGGCAGGTACAACATGGGTTAGATACAGAGTAAAGCTCCCTCTACACTGTCCCAATAAACACTCCCAGGGCAGGTACAGCATGGGTTAGATACAGAGTAAAGCTCACGCTACACTGTCCCATCAAACACTCCCAGGACAGGTACAGCACGGGTTAGATACAGAGTGAAGCTCCCTCTACACTGTCCCATCAAACACTCCCAGGACAGGTACAGTACGGGTTAGATATAGAGTAAAGCTCCCTCCACACTTTCCCATCAAACACTCCCAGGACAGGTACAGCACGGGTTAGATACAGAGTGAAGCTCCCTCTACACTGTCCCGTCAAACAGTCCCAGGGCAGGTACAGCACGGTTTAGATACAGGGTAAAGCTCCCTCCACACAGTCCCATCAAACACTCCCTGGGTAGGTGCAGCATGGGTTAAATTATTTAATGGCCATCAATATAAGATAGTTGACATGAATCTAGTCATTCATGTGGAAATGACTTATGAATTAATACTGGGCAGCCTGCTTGTGGCGCTGTCCAGGGAGATTAAAAATACTCGTGCATGGGCCCAGCTTGCTCAGAACATTCTTTTACAGGAACTAGTGAAGGACACAACTAGATCTCCATGTTGTAAAACAGTTGATTAAAGCCTTGTTTAATATTTAGACCAAGTGCCTAGTTGTTTTCTTATGTCAATTTAATCAACTGCAACCCGCTCCACGCTCTGAGTGATTTGGGAACAGACAGCTATGATTCAAACTGTAGAAGGGAACTCGGACGTAGTGATCAATCCATCATGGAGAAACTACTCAGACCCGCCCATCTCGACCTGGACCCGAATTCACTTACTGCTGCTAAGGTATGGAAACACTGGTATCATACCTTCAGCAACTTTCTCAAGGAGTGTGGTGAGAATGTTCCTAATAAGTTACGAATGCTTGCCAATTATGTATCCCCTCATGTGTTTGACTTTATCAAAGACTGTGTAGACTATGACTCCGCTATCCAAACACTACAGCAACTATATGTTAAGACCCCAAACAAAATTTTTGCTCGGCACCTACTGGCCACAACTCGACAACAACCCAAGGTATCACTTGATGAATTCCTTCAAGAGCTTCGCAGGCTCAGCAAAGATTGTAACCTTAAAGCTGTCTCAGCTGAGCAGTACCGGGAGGAATTAATTCATGACTCTTTTATTAACGGAATTGCTTCTCCCCTCATACGCCAGCGTCTGTTGGAGAATAAAACGCTCGGGTTACAAGCTGCCTATAACCAGGCATATTCTCTGAAGTTAGCTCAATAAAAATGCAGAGGTCTATCTTTTACCACATGCACGGACTGCTGCTATCACTTTTAGTGACTCCTCCGATAAGCCTCAGGCGGAAGCCCTCACTGATGACGACTCTATCCTAGCTGATGACGACCCTACCCTAGCAGCATCTTGGCAATCTAAAAAGAAGTGTTTCTTCTGTGGAGGTGCATTTCACTATAGGAAATTTTGTCCTGCTCGTAATGCAACCTGCAATCATTGCAGTAAGAAAGGTCACTTTTCTAAAGTATGTCAGTCAAGAGCCTCTCCTAGGATTACAGCTGTTATCTATAAAACTGCTCCTTCCCCAAGAGCCACTACTAATGTTACAGCTGTCAAGTATAAAACTGCCTCTCTTCCGATCACAGCTGTTTTTCCCCAAAGCCTGTCCCATGCAGCCACGAAGGTTTCAGAAAATGGACACATTTTGAGTGCACTAATCAACTCATGTAGCTCTGACAGCTTCATCAGTGAGCAGGCTGTCAGTAAGTTAAAACTGCGTATTTACCCCTCGGACAGGGAAATTGCAATGTCTCTGACGACACTGACCACCAACTCTTCCAGCTTTTGTCTTGTAGACCTTATTCTCAATGGCCGCACTTATTTTTCCACCCAGCTTGGGGTGCTCAAAAACCTATGCAGTGATGTGGTCCTGGGACAGGATTTCCAGAAGCAACACAAAAGACTCACTTTCGAGTTTGGAGGGCCAAAGCCGGAGCTTACTATTTCCAAAGTATCGTTTTGTGCTCTTTTGGCGGCTTCGCTCGACAAGCCCTCCTTGTTTGCCAATCTTTCCCCCCAATGTAAGCCCATAGTCACTAAATCACGATGTTTCAGTCAAGATGATCTATCCTTTATCGAGGCAGAAATCTCTCGCCTTCTAGCGGACGGTATCAAATCAAATCAAATCAAATCAACTTTTATTGTCATTGTTAGTGCACAAGTGCAGTACAACGAAATGTAGGCTTGCGGCTCCCGAGAGTGTACAATTTGGATTAGGACACTTAAACATTTCAACATACATTTGTACATATATATTAGCATAAATATGACCATAATAAAGTGGTCATTGAGCCATGCTCATCTTCCTGGCAGGCTCAAGTCGTCGTTGTTAAAAATCCTCTGAAGCCACACAAGAAACGTCTTTGCATCGATTATTTGCAAACTATTAACCAGTATACCAACCTGGATGCCTACCACGCATCGATGACATGGTCAATAACCTTGCCAACTACAGGGTATTTTCAACTTTTGACTTAAAGAGCGCATATCGTCAAGTACCGTAAAAGGATTCTGACAAGAAGTATACGGCCTTTGAGGCCAACGGTCAGCTTTACCAGTTTTGTCGCCTTCCGTTTGGGGTCACCAATGGGGTGGCCATCTTTCAACGGGCAATGGACAGCCTAGTCAAACAGGAGAACTTAATGGACACTTTTCCATATCTGGATAATATCACCATTGCTGGTCATGACCAGAAGGAGCATGATGCCAACCTCCAGAAATTTCTTGACGTTCTCCGTCGTCGCAACCTAAACTTAAATGAGTCCAAATCCGTGAAATCAGTACCATCAGTCAACATCCTTGGCTACTGGGTGGGCAATGGTGTCATCAAACCGGATCCGGAATGACTTTGTCCGCTTCAGGAGCTCCCTCCCCCTACGAATCTCGGCTCTCTCCGTCGGGCCCTCGGCGCGTTCGCCTATTATGCGAAGTGGATACTCCACTTTTCCGACAAGATCCAGCCCCTGCTTCACGCGAAGTCATTTCCGTTGGAGCCAATGGCTATTTCAGCTTTCGACCTCCTCAAGCAAAAGCTGGAAAAAGCCACGCTTCGTTCCATCGATGAAAATCTCCCTTTCGTGGTCGAGTGCAATGCATCGGAGGTGGCGATCTCAGCTACCTTGAATCAAGGTGGTTGACCCGTTGCATTTCTGTCCAGAACTTTGCAGGGTAGCAAGCTCCATTATCCTCCTGTCCAGAAGGAGGCTACGGCTATCATCGAAGCAGTACGTAAATGAAGTCATTTTGTCGCTCATCGCCATTCACGCTTATAACCGATCAGCGCTCCATGGCCTTTATGCTGGATAACCGGAAACGCACTGTCAAGAATAACAAGATACAGCTCTGGAGAATGGAATTGGCCGCCTTTGGCTATACCATACATTATCGACCCGGCAAAGATAATGTGGCCCCGGATACCCTCACGCGTGCATTCTGCTCTTCCATGTCAACTTCGACTCTTGCGGATCTTCATACTGACTTATGCCATCCTGGCGTTACCCGTATGTTATACTTTGTGCGATCCAAAAATCTCCCATTTTCTACGGAAGACGTGAAAAGAACATGCTCCACTTGTAGAATTTGCGCGGAATTAAAACCGCAATTCTTCCGTCCGTCGGATGGCTCGCTCATACATGCTACACAGCCTATGCAGCAACTTAGCATTGACTTTAAAGGGCCATTGCCTTCTTCAACACGAAACACCTACTTGCTTACTATGGTGGACGAATATGCTTACTTCTACAGTGATCAAATGCCTCGATCAGGTCTTTTCCCTTTGTGGTATGGCCAATTTCATCCACACTGATCGGGGTCCCTCCTCCATGTCAAGCGAACTCAAAAGTTATCTTTCCCAACGGGGAATCGCCACAAGTAAAACGACACCGTATCATCCTATTGGAAACGGACAGGTTGAGAGATACAACGCTATCATTTGGAACGCTGTTCGTCTTGCACTGAGGTCACACAACCTATCAGACCAGCAGTGGGTAACTATGCTCCCTGACGCGTTGCATTCCATCAGGTCTCTCCTTTCTACATCCACCAATGTTACTCCTCACGAATGATTCTTCGGGTTCCAGCATCGCTCTACTCATGGTAGAGGAGCAGGAACCTACCATCATGGTTGGCAGCTCCTGGCCCCGTGCTGCTCCGAAGATTTGTCCGATCCTCCAAAAGTGATCCCCTCCTCGACGAAGTGGAACTAACGGATGTCAATCCTACATACGCGTACGTGCGGTACCCTGATGGCCGGGAGTCCATAGTTTCACTTCGGGATCTGGCTCCCTGCCCAACCGGTCCCACGGACCCAATCGATAGAGGGATCCATATTAACAACGCTGATACTCTGCACTCCTCCGAGGATGACGCCCTACCCGGGACGTCAAAGGATCTGCCAGCTACTCTGCCGGATCAACCCGGGGAGCAGAGCGCTCCCCGCGGGATGCCCACCCGAAGCCAGGACACCGGTCAATCACCGACTACTGAGCAGGATGAAGCCGGCTCTGCGCCTGTGGGGGCCCGCACCCGGAGTCACGATCTCCCCAGTCCCCCTCAGGTCGCTCAAGGCAACACGGGCTCTGCCAGCCCGCCGGTATGAATCAAGCGACCCAGAGACCAAGATACGGTCCGAGGAGACGTGCCTTCCGGCCACAAACGGAAATCCAAACGACTGCAGCTATTTGTAGTCCGATTAATCCGGTAGAAGGAAGTCGCCGGACTACCAATCCTTCAGGCAGGAAGAATGATATGAATCTTGTCAGTCATGTGGAAATTACTTATGAAATAATACTGGGTGGCCTGCTGGTGGCACTGTCCAGGGAGATTATAAATACTCGGGCATGGGCCCAGCTTGCTCAG
The DNA here is from genome assembly GCF_052327205.1 of Somniosus microcephalus. Classification (NCBI taxonomy): domain Eukaryota; kingdom Metazoa; phylum Chordata; class Chondrichthyes; order Squaliformes; family Somniosidae; genus Somniosus; species Somniosus microcephalus. Next base: position 284,440,717 of record NC_140989.1, on the reverse strand, counting down.
AACATTCTTTTACAGGAACTAGTGAAGGACACAACTAGATCTCCATGTTGTAAAACAGTTGATTAAAGCCTTGGTTAATACTTAGACCAAGTGCCTAGTAGTTTTCTTATGTCAATAGTCACTAATAAATCCAATAAGGAATTCAGGAGAAACATCTTTACCCAGAGAGTGGTTAGAATGTGGATCTCGCTACCACAGACTAACAGAGATGCACTCAAGGGGAAACTAGATAAACACATTAGGGAGAAAGGAATAGAAGGATATGTTGATGGGGTTAGATTAGGAAAGGTGGGAAGAGGCTTGTTTGGAGCATAAACGCCAGTGTAGACCTGTTGGGCTGAATGGCCTGTTTCTGTGCTGTAAATACTGTGTAATCGACTCCTCCAAAGTTGTGGCCAGATCTTGCAGAGTGCAGTGCGTATTCTCAATTGACAGCATAAAACATTGGTACTCAGACAGTAGCATTCTGTTATATGCAGGCCTTGTAACTTGAAAATCACTAGGCTTGATAGCTAAGGAAGGACAAGCTGGCTGTCTGACCGTCAGGTTCCTGCTCCTCTACCACCCCCACCCTCCTCCCCCCATTACCTGCTGCTGTTCACTCAAGCTCTGTGATCTGCCTGATGCTCTCTCCTCAATATCCCCTAGGGGTAGATTGCTGTGTTGGTGTTTGCAATGAGCCAAGTAAATGATGCAGGGTGCTGTGATGTGCTGGCCTCTTGGGAGGTACTGGAATCTGAGGCTGGTCCTTATAAAATGCTTATGGAAGCAGAAGATGAAGATATGTTAGAATGCTGGCTGCATGACAAATGTTCAAAAATTCCTTACAGGGCAATATATTGTGGAACATTAGGGCTGAATTTGCGGTGAGGCGCACTGCTATTGCCAAGTGGGCGAGTGGGGAAGGCACGGAGATTCGAGCAAGCAGGCCTCAAACCTGTTTCTTGACCAATGCACCGACCATGCCATTTTCTGGGCAGACCATCTTTTTACTGCAGGGCGCTATGACACTTTACATGCAATAATTTCATGAAGGGTTCACAACTTATGTTATTACTTGGTAACGCCATTTCCTGTACTTAGCCATTGAAGTCATTGCTTGCCCATTTAAAAGAGGTGTGGCATTGAAGATCCTGGGGTTTCCAAGGCTCTTCTGCCAAAGTTACAGCAGATGAGTGGTAGAACCCCCCGATGGAAATTCACCCCCTTCAGTCATTTTGGAGTTTGCATTCTAAGAGGAAGTGTCATTATTAGCTACAGAACTTTGTTTTGCTGCAGTACTCCTTTTTACAAGTTTTCATTGCATTTGCTGCAGACTTTGATTGTGGCCTGGTTGTTGTGATTTTTGCAGCCCGCTATTTTCCTTCTTCTGAGCAGCTGCAATTTAAGTTGCCACAAACATAATTCTTAAGATCTACATTCTGTTGAGTGTATCTCTCTTTGTTTTGGAGGAGGAAGAGGACACATGCAAGGGAGTTATGTTTACACCTGAGGCAGTCTTTCCACACCCACGCCTACCCAACGACCCATGTCTACAGAGTGAGAGACACCATCCCAAACATGGTTGAAACGACCTGTTTTATTCGGGAGGCAGTCGCAGAAATATGCCATCCTCTTGAGCCAGACATTCGAACCAGTTCCACAGTGGAGACAGCTCTACCGGTGGCTGTCAAGGTGATCAGAGACTTGAAAATCCATACTATTGGATCCTTTCAAGCAACAGCAGGAGATATATGCTAAATTACACAACAAGCAGTGCACTGATACATCAAGCAGGTGACAGATGGTTTGTTCGCCAGGGCTAACTTCTTCATCCATTTCTCCATAGAAAGCAGACAGCAGAATAAAAGAGCAAAGCACTTTTTCCTTGTGGCCAGTCTCACCGCAGTGCAGGTCATTATGGATGGCATGCAATTACACAGCCTTCATGAACAAAAAGGGATTCCACTCCATTTAAATGCAGTTGGTCTTTGAACATAGAGAAAAAATTATGCATGTGAATGCCTACTACCTTGGTGGGAGTCATGATGCCTATATTAAATGGCAATCTATGATGCTGCCTTTAGTTGATGGAGAAGAAACACTGAACGGACAAGTCCCTGGAACTAATTATGTTCTTTTCGGCCCTGGCCCATGACCCCATTGAGATAGTCAAGAACGGAACAGTGATACAACGGTTACATGTGTGACTACCAGCATCATGGCCGAAGACACCATCAGAATGTTAAAGGAAAGGTTCAGGTGCTTGGCTAGTTAAGGGGGTAGCCTCACCTTGGCTGATCGTGTGGGGTCTGCAAACTTTTTCTGCATTTGGAGCAGGTTCTCTGGGTGGTAAACACAGCATTGACAAAGAGCACCACCTCCTCTCAGGCATTATGGACTTCTCTCCTGCTCCATTCTCGTACTTGTAGCCTAGAGCAAGTCTAGCAAAGGGCTTTGGCACCAAACATGTACTTCTCTTTAGACAGCTGATGCTAGCCTTTGAATGCTGGACTATACTCTGGGAGCTCACTGTGAATGTGCAGTAACACCTGACTCCAGAAGATTCATTGGTGCAATCTTTGCACAACTTGGCCAAGCACAACGCTCACAAAGCAGTGTCCCTGCCACCTTGATGCGCAGATTGGAACATTTTTCCTAAAATGAATTGGTGAAAGAGTTTTGTTGTAATGTTGTGTAACATGCATTTTCACCCTGACTTTCAGAACATTCAACTTTTTTAAAAATTGAAAATGAGGAATATGTTCAGTGCTTTCTCCAACATGACCATTTTACCTCCTCTGCTCCTGAAGGAAGTGATTATTTCCATAGATTCCCACCATCCTTTGGTACCTCAAGTCTTGTTAGCTTGGATAATGAGTACTGGTAGGTTGTGTGCCCATGACAAGCCTGATCCTATCCTTCTCTGACAATCAGTTGCATGCAGGATAGCAATGGTGATCAGTAACAGGAGCCTAAGCTGGGTTTTACAAACACCAAACCAGTGGACACGGCAGCCAAACATCTGCTAACTCAGCCCAGACAGAATTTGAATCTGGAACCTTCCTGGTCTACACGACTCCATTCTACGACGATCGAGTACGATAGCAAAATACTGCAGATGTTGGAAATCCATTCTACACTGGGTGCGTTAAGCATTTTTGAATAAGCTTCACTGCAAATGTAGATATTGATATTCAAATATAACTGGAGCTAAGGTATTAGCAATTGCTGAACAATGCAAGATTGAAAGTAGTGATGTAATACTGGGTGAATGCATAATGCTGAATTTCAAGCTAGTTGATTTTGAACTGAAGACTGTGCATAATTGTACACCCCCTCACACATTGTTATTACAGAGCCCTTTTGTTTGGATAACTGGTCACTTTGAATAAACACAGTTTATGCAAACAACAGTTCGCAGTGTTATTTTGAAAAACAAATTTCCATAGATGTTTTAAATGGTACATAAATTCTCTGTGCGACAGTCCATGCAATAAGCCCAACATTAGAAACAATCCTTTTAAAAATTGCAGCAGGGAATAACTCAAGAGTGCTGAGTTTATGTTCTGAACTTGTACACTAATATAAAGTACTTTCTCTACATTGTTTAACTGATGCTACGTCTCATACTGAATGGTCAAATGTTGATGTTAAGACTTTGTTATGCACCTTCTTTTCAGCAGCTCGGGTACTGAAGCCAGTTGTGTTGCCCACTGCCAGAACAGCTGATTTCAGCTTATTCAGCATAGATCAGGAATTGAAGCTAGGACCTTCCAGGTCCAAATGGTTGAGTAACATTTACCAACTGACCATCCAGGGGAATTAACAGTCTTTTTCTTCTACCAAACATGTTAAAGAGGCATTTTCTTTTCAAAAGAATACAGTGTTTGGTAAGCATTTATTCTCTATGTTTAACAAACACTGACATACTGAAGCAGATTGTGTCAAACACACCATTGAAAGGTGAAATCCGTATCCTCTTACTTGTGTGCAATGTAATCTTGCCAAAACTGACATAATTGTTGTTCAGTCATTCTCCCTCCCAGTGCCCTGCTGCTGCTTCAAGGCTGTCACTACTGGGTTACAATTCACTGTACTTCTTCCCACAACTGACTAAAGAAGGCAGTGGTAGGGGTCTCAGTGCAGGCTGCCCCTCAGCAGCAGATGCATGGGACCCAATGGGACTTTAAAAAAATTAAAGAAAGGTGTGTTCCCTTTGTTGACAGGTCATTAATCCAGAAAAGAATTTGTGGGCCAGAAATCTGTGGCCCAGAAATCTGCGGCCCTTCAGTGGCTCTCCCACTGTAACTTCGGCAGGAAATCATGTCAGAGATCCTGGGATGGCCTGTTGGGGTCAGAGCCTCCACCCACCCCAAACAAGGCCATTGGCATAAGAGGGAGCAGGGGCAGAGGGGTGAGGACTCCCTACAGCGAGGAGTTCCTGGCTCTCAGAGGTATTCAGCGTGGGGGTGGCAGTGGTACACCTGGTGAGACCAGTCGTTCCAGGTTGACCAACAGCAGACGTGAAGCCCACGTTGAGTAGGTTGCGCAATCCCGCCAGTCCTGTTTCCTCTTCTGATATCGTGTGCCAGAATGAAAGAAGCACTCAGCACCCCAACCCCCCGCCAGAATTACTCATCCAGTAAACAAAGGGGCAGGGTCCCAACGGAAGTAGCTAGCTGATGTTTCTAGACAGACCTGGTGTACCCCGCCTCCAGCCAGCCACTCATTTGGTTGATTTTCTGTCTCTTTGGTGAATGGGTGCCCTAGGTGGCACGGGCACCTGCCATTGCCATGCAAAACAAAGGACCTACCCATGAACCTGCAAACAATGGCAGGGTAAGCAGCGGCGGTTTCAGGCAGGTGCATCTCCACATTTATGCTGGGTGTACTTCCCCCAAGGACTTCTTGGACCATAATTCTTTAAAATATAGTCACCGCATACAAAAAAAGCCAAGGCGAGACACATTGATGAACCTAAATGGACACAGCATCTTTGTTTATTCAGGCAATGATAGTAAATATCATGAGAATTATGGATCAGGAGACATTATAAGGGTGCAGTTGTACGACAGGTGCCAGTCTGACACTGGCACTTGCTTACAGTGATGCAAGGGTCAGTAGACCATAGATACTGCTGCCTCTGGTCACTCTCTCATCAAGGAAAGCAGCTTTGTACATGCAAGCATGCATATTCACAGCTCTGTTCACCAACATCAGGTTCCAGTTACATTTTAATGTCATTGAGAGATGCTACATCATTCAGGTTAAAATGAGATTTAGTAAATAATTTTTAAAGTTTGATTTGACCAATTGCAGCTATACTGCTGCTGGTGTGTGAGGCCAAGGTGTTGTGAGACTGCCAGTGTGAGGCTTGCCAAAATATAAAGTGCTATTAGTTGGGAGAATTCATACACATTTTGTGTTACTGTAAAGCCAAAATGGCTTATCTGAGGAAAGATGTTCTTGCCATGGAAGGAGTGCAGCGAAGATTCACCAGACTGATACCTGGGATGGCAGGAATGACGTATGAAGAGAGATTGGGTCGATTAGGCTTATATTCGCTAGAGTTTAGAAGAATGAGAGGGTATCTCATTGAAACTTATAAAATTCTAACAGGACTAGACAGAATAGATGCAGGAAGGATGTTCCCGATGGCGGGGGAGTCCAGAACCAGGGGTCACAGTCTAAGGATAAGGGGTAAGCCATTTAGGACTGAGATGAGAAGGAATTTCTTCACCCAGAGAGTGGTGAACCTGTGGAATTCTCTACCACAGAAGACAGTTGAGGCCAATTCATTAAATATATTCAAGAAGGAGTTAGATATATTTCTTAAGGCTAAGGGGATCAAGGGATATGGGGAGAAAGCAGGGACAGGGTACTGAATTTGGATGATCAGACATGATCGCATTGAATGGCGGAGCTGTTCGAGGGGCCGAATGGCCTACTCCTGCTCCTATCTTCTATGTTTCTATGTTTCTATGCTTCTTGTCTGTGGAAAATATGCAGGTTAACTGTCCTGTAAGAGGCAGAATTTCAGAATGTCTCCTGTGAAACGGTCATGTCTTTTCCACTGCGGGAGACATAGAAATGCCTGCTGTCAAGTGAGATTTATATACAGTCGGACATTGCTAAAATCAAAACATCTTGTATAAAATTGATCCATGGCTTTAGACAGCCTCATGAGTAATGAAAACATTTAATGTTACTCTTTTCCTTGGTTAAGGTAAGATACCAGCGCAGCAGTTGATTGTCAGCATATGGTCATCTAAACCATCACCACCTTTCTTATCTCGCTCCATCCTACTATGGTCTCCTCTGAACTTTTCTGTCTTGTTTCTCTTAAACTCCAAATATATTTTCCTACACACTCTTCTTTCCTGAATTTTCAATCATTGCACAATCTCCTGCCCCAAATTTAGACTTCACTGGGACCTCAAGAATTTGAGGAACTCCTGCAGTCTTCCCTTTCTTCTACAGTTAACTCAAGGTTACATCATCTAATCATACTTCCTGATTTACTTTATCCTTTCTTATTATTCTCAACATTGGTGGTGTCCTGTACTATAAGCCCTGGCCCTTCACCTTGGATTGTCAACAATCAAAAGAGAAATCATTTGGAGTGCCTTCACACAAAAGATGGATGTGGTCATGTGCAGTGTGCCAACTACAGGAAATCAAGCATCTCAATGTGGCTGTTAAGGATTTTGCAAAGCTCTCCACAGAAAGAATAAACAAGGAATAAACATTCTGACCAGGTAGCCTTTATTGCTAATAGGTTTATTTTGGATGATACTGTTAGGTTTATTAACCTAGTTCACTTGGCACAGGATCTTGGCATTGCCACAGCTGTGTTTCCTCTCAGTATGGGAAAAGAGAAGGCTATTGACTGAGCAGAATGGACTTATCTACTTTTTGAACTCCAAAGGTCTTGGCCTCTCTTTTATTGGATGAATCTTTAACTGCACAGAAGCTCTAAGCAGTGGTAATTACAAGCAGTTGTATTTCTCCTTTTTTTAGATCCAACCTGAGCATTCAACTTTGCTGTCCTAATGTCATTGTTGGCCTAACTTTGCATCTCCTAAATGAAGCAATTAGGAACATAGGTGCAAGCTCTCAGGAGGAAACGAGAATGGGATCATGAACAAGATATAATTATGGCTGGATGATTTTTCTTTCTCCATTTTTCTCCCTCTTTTCAGGAGGCTGCTGCCTTACACAAGGATGAATTCAACATGCACCAGATTCCGTTGGGTGCCTCATCCTATCATGGAGAGGGGAATTGCAGCCGATCCTGACAGTGTCTTTGTCTGACATTCACACAAATACACTTTTCCAATAGAAGTCATTGACCTGGATGGGTCCAGCTGCAGCAACACTCAGGAAGCTCGACACCATCCAGGGCAGAGCAGTCTGCTTGATTGGAGCTGCAGCCACTGGCCTCAATGTCCAGCACTTCCACCAACATCTATCCATCTGGAGACTGGGTTCGTGCTTGATGCTGGAGTAACAAGTCACCTCCCCAATTCCACATCATACACTTCACATTATGTTAACTGAGCCTAATTGAAACAGTTAACTTGCCTTTAAACCTCGTGGTCATAAATATAAGACAGTTACTAATAAATCCAATAAGGAATTCAGGAGAACCTTCTTTACTCAGAGAGTGGTTAGAATGTGGAACTTGTGGAACCACCTGGAGTAGATGAGGTAAATAGTATAAATGCATTTAAGGAGATGCTAGATAAGTACATGATGGACAAAATAGAAGGTTATGCTGAGAAAGTTAGATGAAATAGGATGGGAGGAGGTTTGTGTGGAGCATAAACACCAGCATCGACCAGTTGTGCCGAATGGCCTGTTTCTGTGCTGTAATTTCTATGTAATTCTATGTAATATTATTTATCTGGGTAATACAACTAGTAGGATTTCCTTGGGATGTCTTAGCTCAATTAGCCCTTAGTTCTTCTTCCAGAGGTGTCTCAGCTCCCAAGCAAATGTTTTTACAGCAAAGGTTAAATTTGCTTTAAAAACTGATATTGGTGGAACATTCCTTAATAAAATGCTCTGATGTGTTTCTGAAAAACATGGGTCTAGAAATTCAGGGGTTTATCGCCACCTGTTACCGCCAGATTCGGGTGAATAAATGGCAGCCGTCACGCTTCTGCCTGCTGCCGACGGGTCCTGTGGCGGCCGCCATTTTCAGATGGCTGGCAGTGCTGCCGATGTCAGCGATCACTAAAATTATGTAGATGATGCAGATCGTGACGTCAGTGAGTGTACATCGCTCACTTGACGCCCGATCTGTGAGTTTGGAGTTCGCCATTCAACTTACCGGCATGCCTTGAGTGCGATGAGCTGAGCAAGCATTGACAAGAAGGAAGGAGGCTCCAGCAGCGGTATTTAAAGGGATCATCAGCAATTACTTGCACTTGACAGGTTGGTTCAGTTTGACTGACTCTGTGCAACTTTCTGCAACTCCAGCAGCTTTATAAACTTATTTCAAGGTTCTAAGCTAACAGGGAGTGTTGTTGCAAGTGGAGAACGCCTTCATTCTTATTTAATGGCTTCTGCTCACAACACTTGCTCACAGTCATGGGGGCTCTACTGGCAGTTCCCCTTGTACTCGAGTATCTTTGGGAGAGGGAGCAGAGGCAGAGAAGAAGATGAGAAGATGCATGCAGAGGCAGGAGGAGGGCCAGGAGGGCTCTCAACAGGCAGCCTTACCCACCTAGGGTCTTCAGAGAGCACTTCTCTTATATCCACTTAAGCGAGGGGCAGTATATTAGGAGGCTACGCTTCACCAAAGAGGTGGTCACAGAACTCTGTAACCAGAGAGCAGGGCGACCCCGGCTCTCCCAATGGCAGTCAAGGTCACCGTGGCCCTCAATTTCTTTGCCAGCGGTTCCGTCTAGTCTGCAACAGGAGACATAGCTAACATCTCACAGTTAGCCATCCATCGCTGCATCCGGGAGGTCACTGAGGCTCTCTACACCAGGAGAAGGGATTACGTTGTCTTCTCTCTAAGCAGAAAAAAGTAGGACAAATGCGCATGTGGCTTTGCCAGGAGAGCAAGCTTCCTCATGGTGTAGGGTGCCATTGACTGCACCCACGTGGCTTTGCGGGCGCTGTATAACAATCCTGAGATCTTCTGTAACCGCAAAGGCTACCACTCACTTAAGGTGTAGTTGGTCTGCGACACGCCCAGTGCTTCCTGATGGTTAATGCCCGCTATCCTGGCAGCAGCCATGATGTCTCCATCCTGCGTCAGTCTCCAGTGCCAGCAATCTTCCAGCCACCACCTCAAACTCGAAGGTGGCTGCTCGGAGACAAGGGCTATCGGCTCTGCACCTGGCTCATGACTCCCCTTCGCAACCCCAACACTGGTGCCCAGCACTCATATAATGAGAGCCACGCTTCCTCCAGGAACATCATTGAGCAGACCATTGGGCTGCTGAAGCAACGGTTCCGCTGCTTTGACCACTCAGGAGGAGTCCTCCAATACATGCTGGAGCAGGTGTCCCATTTCGTGGTGGTCAGCTGCATGCTTCACAACTTGTCCATTATGAGGGCACAGCTCTTGCCACCAGGGATTGCGGGACCACATCAGGAGGAGGATGAGGGAGAGGGAGGGAGGAGGCAGGCTGTCCGAGAATGCCTCATCAAACTCCAACTCCAATGAATGAAACCCCAGATCCCCATTGCTCACCACTTCCCCATCATACCATCCCTCTGTCACGGAATATCACAGCACCCTCCTGGGCACAAATCTAAAATGAGAGCCACCACAAAAATTTCCAAAGAAAATTAATAATTTTATCCAAAATCACTTCACACATATTTACACTTACGATATGAACTAATCACCCTTGTGTAATCCCTTAGTGCCTGTCGTTCAGGTGCCCTTTCCTGTCCTAGAAGTGTTCCCCCCGTGACTGCAGCATGGCTAGTGGAAGGCTTCTGAGTTTCCATGGGGGAGACTTCAGATGGCTTTGCAGGACGACCTCGAGCAGCTCTGGACCTAGAAGGCCTGACTGTAGACGGCGGCAGCAGTCTGGGCTGGCCGGTTGACTGGCAGCAACAAGGGCAATGGCGGGGTTCCGTGGTGGGAATAGGAATGCTGTCATCCTGAGAGAGGACAGCAGGGTCCTGCTCCACTGACCCACTGCCACCACTTCCCTAGGGCAGCGCCTCAGCATTCCTAGCAAAATGTTGGAGCACAGATTGCTGAGCTGATGCGACACCCTGCAAGCCCTGGTCAACACTGGTAAACCCAGCCACGATGACAGCGGTCTGAGCTTGGGTGGCATCAAGCGGAGACTTCATGAGAGTGGTCTGCACTTCTAAGAGATTGGGTCGCTTCCGCCTGTGCTGTAATGGCAGCCGCGACATCGCCCATCTCACGCAGCATCATGGCTGGACAACGCGGTCTCTTCGGGAGTCTTCCATCGTTTCCAGCCTGGAAATCCTGGGCTCTAAGCTCTGCACAAAGCCCCATGCAATGTTGGAGGTGGATTCCTCCATGCTCCTTGACATTGCCAAGAGGCTCCCTGGCTGATTTGTCATTGCACCTAGCAGTTCGGTGTGCATGCCCATCACCCTTCTTCTGAAGGCCACCCCATCGAGGTCCTCATCTGAATCCTCTGCAGCAGAACTCGCTCGCGAACTCACTCTCCAGGGAGCTGGTCCTGAGCTTCACTTTCCCCCGGCCTTGCTGCAGCCCACTCGTGCCTGGTGCCTCACCCTGTGTAGATCCCGCTTCTACTCTAGCCTCTAATACATGCAGTGCCAGTTTCTGAGTTGGTGTCTGCGAGTGAACGATACAGTGACGCTGTGTCTTCTTCTTCTTCTCCCCCCTCGCTCTCGTGCATCGCCTCGGGGACAGGCTGCTCGGGTGCTTGTTCTTGATTATCTGAAAGCAGAAAGGTACAAGGGTCGGGTTATGATGGGGGGGGGGGAAAGCAAGATATGCATGCATACAGCATCAGTAGCTTGAACGTGAGAAGAGATTGTGGGATGAGGGAGAAGTGGGATGTGAGAAGAAGGATTAGGAATGAACATACCTTTGTTGTCACCAAGGGGTTGAACCTCGCCGGTTGCCACGGCCTCTATTATCTGGAGCCCAATGATTCCCAGCACTCTCTCCTCCAGCTGGCTGAGGTCGTGGATGGCAGCCTGCCCCCCACCTGTCTGCCGCTGCTCCCTCCAATTATGCACAACCTTGGCCTACAAGAGAAAGGGAAGTGTGTGAGTGAGTGTGGTGCAATGTGTTTGGGTGATGTGCCTGCCATAGTTGAATAGCTGTCAGTGAGTGCAAGGTGTGAGATGTGGGCGTGAGTGTTGCAGCAGTGGTAATGTTGTGAGGGTGAAGTGAATCTATGATTGTGAGGTGTGAGTGGTGATAGGTAGAGATTGTTGGTAGGTGACTGCTGCAGGTGTGGTGCATTGAGCAGTGTGCGAGGCTTGTGGTGCAGATGGTGGGATATGGCATTTGCTGAAGCCTTCACTCACTTTGACCTACTGTGTGAGGTCATTAAACTTCTTTCGGCACTGGATGACCGACCTTGGACCCACAGTGCTGGCCATCACATGGGCAGCTATCTCCTGCCAGAGCCTTCGAGAGGTGTGTGGTGAGAGCATCCTGCCAGTGTGTGGGAAGAGGACAGCCCACCTCCTCTCCATGGTCACAAGAGCTGCGTTGGAGAATCTGCGGCCTCGCTACCTGTGCTGAGACTCCACCATGGGTTTGCACTGCTGTCTTCTTCCAGCTGAAGTTCTGAGTGGCTTGACAATGAGGTGCTGTAGCATCAATGCACCTCCCCTTTAAGTACTGAATAAAGCCTGTGGCAAACATGACTGGGAATTAGACTGGACCCGATATTGCCCCACCTGTTGAGCATTAAGTCAATGAGCAGCTGTGGTTTTAGCGCTGAAATCAAGACTATAATCATGTTAATGAGGACTGAGCACGAGTTTTGCATGCTACCTAGACCATTTTGACCTGGTGCAGCTTAACATCGTTGGACCTTAACACTGCCCTTTTCATGGCCATATTCAATTTCTAAGCCATATAGTTTTCATGCTAGTCTGTTAATAGTATAACTGAAAACTGATGGAACTGAGAATCTGACTGGGATGGTGCATTCTGAATTACTGTCCTAATTTTTGCTCTAATGTTAAAGAAGTGCCAAAGTCAAAATAATGCCTCTCTGTAGAGCTCTCTGTCACGATATCATGTTAGCATGGTGAATCTTGATCAATTTTAAAGTTCAGATTTTATTTGAAATATTTCAAGGGAATCGCCTTAACTGAAACAAATGAGTTTACTGCTCTTTTTTCTTTGACAGACTCACTTTTTTGGGGAGTGGAGGAATGAGCACCTGAATGATTCAAGTATGGAACAAAACAATTATAAAGATTGCAAATGAACAAATGAAAGGTTTACATCAAAGTGTTTGTTTATCACTTTGTGGCGTTTTCTTTAAGAAAAGAGGTTATGTCACCAATTGAGCAGGTTAGACACTCCCAAACATTCTCACTGCTATCAAAGACTTTGTTGTAGAGGGGCAACTGAGAATTAAAAGACCTGTGTCTCTGCTTCCCACTGCCTCATAAATCACACTAAATAATCTGGTGCCAGAAGCAAAGAGGCACGATGGAAGACAACTTACATAGGAAGATACATGGGTGCGTCTCCAGAAAACTATGTGTTTCCTTTCTGTCCCAATAAACAGCACATAGGAGACGGAAATATTGGTTGCAATTAATATAGAGGAATAATTACAAAAAATATTCTAAGGTCTCTGTGGAGTTAGTTAAACTTTTATTCTATTCTTTCTTTGTTCTACTGTAGTTGTCAAGTAAATGTTTGTTGTTTGATATCGAGCCTTAAGAGACAATGGAGAACAGAGCACTGCTGTTCTGGTGCTAACTGGCCACTAAGTGGGTGGGACAGGGGTGCCATGACCCCGTTACCCTTCCCACCAGTCTCCCTAACAGCTTTGGCCTATGGGTCATCTCAATTTCCCCTCTGGTGAGTGGTCATTACTATGCTGTGCTTTGATAAATGCTCAACGCAAAAGGTCTGCATTGCCGACAGCAAGCACTGGGGAAGCAAGGCACCATGGGCCGTGACAGCCTGAGGTATAAGACGTATGGACTTGCATGCCTTCACACAGAGTGCCTGTCGCCTGGCAACAGTAACTGCATCACAAGATCCCTCTCTCGTGCCTAAAAAAGAGAAAATGCGAAGCGTGGATTAAGGAAAAAGGGGAACAAGAGAGTCAGAACAGGAAATAATAAAAAGTGCTAAATGCTTTGGGAAAAGTAAAGGTTTTCAATATTCCAACATTACTATTGGGAACTAGCAATAGCTTAAAAACTAATAACTAGTTTAACAACTGAAATGATTCAATAAAAGCATAGTCTTCACAAAGATTTAGCAATCTTTAAAAGTAAATATTTTTGTTGTGGGGATGATGTCAGTAACACACGATATCATCTCCATGCTTCGGCAAATGCTTTCAGAGCCAGTAGTGTCCTTTTAAAATACCAGAAGGTTTGATCCTCCAACCATGCTTGAGTCAGCTGATCTGATCCGGGGCTGACCTTGAGTCACAGGATAGCAATAAGGAGCAGGAATCCTGGCTGAGTTTACCCCTCTGTAGCCCAGGGGCACTGAGGCTAATTGTAATGCCCAAACTGCTGCCCTGTCTGCAAACAGCTCATCCAACAACAATGTGCATTTATATAGCACCTTCAACATAGAAAAATGTCCCACGGCACTTTGCAGAGATGTGAGGAAGAAAGGTTCAGGCAGGGTTTCAGGGCTGGGAGGGCCTGGGGCAATGTTCTTTTGCGCCATGCGGCCCCTTTAACGTGCTGCATGGCCCACTCAAAAGTCCACGCATGCACGTTTTTTCAATTTAAAAGTTGGGTCTTAAAGGGAACATTGGCCCGGGGGAAGGTTTAGATTAGCGTGCAAGGGAAAGAGATGGGGCTCGGTTTTCATTGAGCCATGGAGGCAGGCTTGGAGGCGTGCGGGGGGTTAAAATTTTAAAAACTGGCGGGCGGGAACCCCACCGCCTGGTTCCTGACTCCAAGCAATTTTAACTCAGTCATGTCTGATGGTCCCGACTCCGTCCCGCATCCAACAGGCGGGACTGATCGTTAAGGCCTTTAACAACCACTAAATGGCCTCTATAATCCTATTTTGAAAGGCCCCTTCAAATTTAACCCTTTTCCCACATGAAACACACCTGGTGGGAAACACGAATGTGAAACCTGGCGGGAGCACTATTGGATTGCTGACTATCAACTGCCGGTCAACCATTAGAGAGGAGATTTGATCAGCCATGATTTGCAGGTGGCAGGACTTAGTGGTCTCAGGTCTGGGGCAACTTTTAGAAGGCTTAACCACACCTGTGGAAGGTTGGAGCCTCACACCCATCTCCAGTGTGACCTCCTGGGAAACCCCTCTCCCCACCTTGACTAAGCGCTTCTTCAACTGAGGCATATTCCAGAAGCATGGCAAACATTTAATTCCTTTCCTTCTGGACATCAGATTCGGATGCAGACCAGCCACGGCAGCAGCAGAACCATGAGCAACAGCAGCACCAACAGCAGGAGCATCAACAGGAGCGACAAGCTGCTAGTCACCCACCTGACGATGCACAGGCCAGAAGGCACCAGCGCGCGACAACATTGCTGCCCGGGATGCAAGGGACGCACTCATTCTGGCCAGATTTGCTTAGCCTAGTCAAACAAACACTTTTCCCTCGCAGCTTCTTACCAGAGCATTGACAATGGCCAATAGCCAGAGGATTCCTAGCACTCTGACCACCATACTGATAGTTGCAAGTATGCCTAAGCCCTCAATGTGGAAGTCCCACTAGCAAAATGACAGGCAATACAACTGCACCATTTGCCATCAGAAATGTTATGTACATTACCGAAGTGATGGCATTTTTGCAGTAAACACAAAATTGCACCCAAGTGACTACCCTTGTGACTATTTGTGCAGAATTTTCCTCTTATGCGTGCTCCCACGTGGTGCCTCCCCTGTGGCTTCAGCAGATGTGGAGGCCCCTTGCTCACTTTGCTGCTGCTCCTGTCTCGACACCTTTGGCGGGCGTCCTCTGGGGTTGCGAGCCTGTGAGGGCTCGTCAACAGTCTGCTGCTCCTGCGGCTCTGCAGGGGTTGAGACACCTATCTCACTTGGGTGTGGACTCTGGTGGGGCTCTGACCGAGGGCTCTGCAGTGGCATGGAAGTGTGAGCACTTGGAGAGGAGCCCCCACTTCCTTGAGGTCTGCCACCAACCTCCATCTCATGGGTCAGGTCCCCCTCAGCGCCTGCAAGTGGCTGGAGAGCACCTTGCTGCACATCAGGGGGGCCATGGGGACCCGTATCTGCAATGGCAGTCCTACTCAGAAGGACTTCCATGAAGGTCTGGTTTCCCTGTTCAATAGATGCCATTCGCTCCTCAAGAGATGTCATTCTATTCTGAACAATGACCATGTTTTCCATACCCTGGCGACTAAGCTCCTCCATGGCCGTAGCCACCCTCTCCTCTACCGTAGCCATCCTCTCCTCTACCGTAGCCATCTTTTCCATGGAGGTTGCCATCCTTTCCGTGGTGATGCGTTCATGCGCCAATGACTCCACAAAGGCTCTGGTCATGGTCGCTATGGACTCCTCCATTCGCTCCACACTCGCAGTGACCCTAGAGACAAAACCTGCCAGAGACTCCTGCATCTGTTCCTGGAGTTCCATCACCACTGATCTCATGGATGGACCCAGAGGCAGAGGGTCAACATGCTGCTGAGCCGAGCTGGCAGAGTCCTGCGCCCTCTGACTAGGACTCTCCACTGCTGCCCCTGTCTCCACAATCTGCTGATGCTCACTTGTGAGCTGTGATATACCAGGTGACAACACTACTCTGTGTCCCGAAGGTCCCACCGAGGTGTGAGTGTCTGCGCTGGTGCTGGGTGTGCAGATTTCTGGTGACGCTGCGCCCTCAGAGGTTGCAGCTTCCTCTGAGGAGTCTGGCTGCTCAGCCTCTTCTTCCTGGCTAGGGGGGACGGATGCTTGTGGTGGTCCTGTGGGGGAGTAAAGGAAAGAGTCAGAGATGTGATGCCAAGGCTACATGCACATTGCTTTTTGCAGATGCTCATAAGTCCATCTGTTAGAGCTTCACAATCATTATCAGCGACTCATGCAATGTCAAAGAGAGAGATGGGAAACTTTTCTGTCACCAGCTTGCTGTGTTGCACCCGTCTGTCTGTCCCCCACATGTGCATCATCCTCCAGTCCCACTATTTCGAGTGCCGTCTCCTCCCAGGGGGCCAGGTGGACTATAGAGGCTGTCCCTCCTCCTGTCCTCGCTTGCTCTCTTTTGTTGTGAGCTCTCTTTTCCTGCAATGAGGGAGACAAGAGGAGGTTGAGTGTGAATGAAGGAGTGAATGTAGAGATTGCATAGCATACATACTTAGAAGGAGACAAAGATGGAGTGAGGTGGCAAGACCAAGGGCCCTCCCTGTGTGTTGTCAGTTGTTTTCATAGCATCAGAGTGATAGGGAGTGTGAGGGCTGCATAGTCGAATAGTTATGTGAATGTGAGCATAGAGAGAGAGGGAATGGGTAAGGGTGCATGGATGTCAGTGTCAAGTGGGGTGTGGAGGAAGAGATTGCTAAAGCTGAGTGCTGGTGAGGAAAGGCAATGGGGGTCAGATTGAGGGTGATGGGAAATTCATACTCACTTTTCCAGTGCGCTGAAGGTCATGAAATCTTTTCCGGCACTGAATCCAGGTTCGCCGTGTGACTCCCAAGGAGTTGACCTCCTCAGCCACCTGCATCCACACTGCCTTAGTCTGCTTGGGAGGCCTCTTCCTCCCCGAGGAAGGGAAGGGCACCTCCCTGTTGGCCCTAGCCCCATCCACCAATGCCTGTAGGGCCACCTCGTCGAAATGAGGAGCTGATCTAGGCCTCCCGCTTGTCATCTTTCCTGCAGGTCCCTCTGACACCAAATGGAGAAAGCTTGGAAGCCTGCAGAAGAAGCAAGGCTTGCTGTGGATCTTAAATGCAGCAGCAATGATGACGTCATCGGAGGGGACTTTCAGTCATGAAAAACCCATTTGCAAAGGCTTCCCACACGTTGGAAATCAATTGGCCACTTAAGTTAAAATTGCATCAATCTCCCACATCCATTTAGATTCGTGTGGGAAACACGAAATTCGGATAACACGACACCATCCCGCACCTGAGTTAAAATCCTGCCCGTGGTCTCTATCTTGGTGACAAATCCATGAGCTCCTTGCATGTTGTCAGACATAAGAGTGGAGGGGGCAGGAGTGAAGTGTTTAAAGAGCCTTCAATAAATAATGGGCCATTTTGGCAAAGGATTGAGAGGCCCATTAGAGATTGCTGTGGTTAAACCAGATCTGGTGATGGTGACTAAGCCAGATATGCTCAAGGTTGCATCTCTTGGACATGAAGAAGCACAGATGGGGACCGTACCGGGGAATGACCAGGATGGGGGACCAGGAAGATTCTGCCATGCACAAGAGCATCAAAGGTGCAGGTTAGAAAATGGTTGAACAAATCAAGAGCTGCAGAGATATTGTGATGATTTTTTAAAAATATATTTGTTCCTGGGATATGGGTGTCGCTGGCAAGGCCAGCATTTATTGCCCATCCCTAATTGCCCTTTGAAGGTGGTGGTAAGCCGCCTTCTTGAATCGCTGCAGTCCATGTTGTGACGGTACTCCCACAGTGCTGTTCGGGAGGGAGTTCCAGGGTTTTGACCCAGTGACGATGAAGGAATGGCAATGCATTTCAAGTCAGGGTTGTGTGTAACTTGGAGGGGAACTTGCAGGTGATGGTGTTCCCATGCGCCTGCTGCCCTTGTCCTTCTAGATGTCACACTCGGTCAAATGCTGCCTTAATATCAATGATAAGAGTGGAGGGCCAAAAGCTAAGCAGTTGGGAGTTTGAGAATTCAACACAAACCAGAGATTTTGACAGATGAAATATCAGCGTTTCATAGCTGTTTGAAGCTGTCAAACACTGAGGGGGAGAAATCCTGTGTCCACCTCCATCCGCACTGATTGTCCCTCCACCAGTGGTGACACCCAGTAGCCATTTGAATCACCTGCAACCGTCAGTATGTGCACCTCTTCCTCCTCAGAGGTGTCGCTCCCCTCTGTTTTGCTTGTTCCATCATACTGCACTGAATGAACACTCTTTTTCCTCTCTTGTCCAAATACAGACATTTTGCTTCCATGCTTCCCAGCTCTGTCTGTTCTTTTTTTACCTCTACAGGCGCGTTCAATGTGACCCTTTTTGCCACAATTTCGTCATTCCAGCTCCGTACACCAGCAGTCATTAGCGTGATGGCCCGTTTTCCCACAACGGTAACATGTGCCGTTCCGCGCTCCTTTAGGCTCAGACGACACCTTGTGAACTCTCCCTGTTGAACTCAACTGGTGAGCCTCCTTTTCCGCCATCTCCATGGAGACACTAACTTCAATGGCCTTTTCAAGAGTAAGGTTGTCCTCAGTAAGAAGGCGCCGAAAAAGCGGCCGGCCGCACCTTCACCTTTAAAGCGCCCCACTAAGGCTACAGCACGGCCCCGTTTTTTGGTCGCTGTTTGCGGCCGCTTCGGAGGAGGCGGCCGCTACTAAATATGGGGATCGGGCCGGTTTCGGGGCGGAACCGGGGCGCTGCGCACACCGATGACGTCATCGGTGCTGGCGCAGCACTAATGGCTACCGCCGCCAATACCGCTGCGCTGAATATCAGCGCAAACTCATTTTTGGCGCAGAAGCCCTCTTTAGGCGGTAACTGGCCGCAAAGCTGGCAGTGCCTTAATGAATTTCTAGGCCTTCATGTTTGAATCTCTGAGCTCTGAGTCCTAAATTGTGTCTAGGTAGAAAGGTACCGACACAACACTAACGTCCTGCGGAATTTAGCGGGAGGCGTGTGCAGTGCCGCGCCCGGGCGCCAGTTGGCTTGCGACCCACTTAGCGCCCTCTTAAGGCGCTAACGGGTGGCGCAACCTACTGAATTTCTCCCCCTGACAGTCTTACTTCTAACCTGAGTCCTTCTCCATAGACTCAGTTAGAAATCTCTCCTGCACAGAAAGCTGCAGGCTGTCACTTTTGACAGTTCGCAGCCATTCTGCTTTCTGTGCCGGTGAGATGACGGACTCCCGGGACCTGAAGGAAGGAAGGCTGTAAAGGTAAGAAAAGGTAATTTACACTTTTTTAATCACTTTAAACACACCAAACACACTTACCTTTGCACTCATGCACACATCACTCACCTGAACACCGACATCTCGACCCCTCCAAGTCCTTCAACCCGGCAGCCCGACTCCTCTAACTTGGCATGGTTTGGAGCTGTTGGGAATCCCACACTTCAACCTTCAAAATAGGGATTAGGCTAAAAACTGCCTGTTGACAGGCAGTTAATTAGCACTAATCCCTTCCCGCCTCGGGTAGGCGGGTCCCAGTACGGGGCGGGTACCCGCCTCCTTTGAAACTGGCATGGAGACGGGTTGGGGGCGGGTTGGTTTCGGGACCCCCGATTTCGGGATTTTAACCCCCCGCATGCCTCCAATCCCGACTCCATGGCACAATGAAAATCCTGCCCGATGAATCATCACTTGGGTATGTTACTAGTGGGCTAACAGTACCAATGTATCCTTTTAAGCCAGCGACTTCAGGGGAGAGGGGATAATGGGAGACATGGTCAAGTATGTTTTTTTGTAGAAAGAACCTACATTTATAAAGCACCTTTCACATCCTCAGGGCTTCTCAAACTTTACAACCAATTACTTTTAAAGTGCTGTTGTTATGTAGGTAAAGGTAGCAGCCAATTTGTGCATAGCAAGGTCCCACAAGCAGCAAATGAATGAATGAACAGATCATCTGTTTTTGGTGGTTTTGAGGAATTAATGTTTACCAGGACATTGGCAGTACTCCCTACTCTACTTCAAAGAACATCCCCCTCACTCTTCCTCCTTCAAATAGTGTCATGGTTTTTTTTTTACATCTACCTCAGTAGGCAGGTGGAATCTTAGTTTAATACCTCATCCAAAATACAACACCTTTGATAATGCAGTACTCCCGTAGTACCTGGAGTATCACTGGAGTGTCAGCCTAGATAGTGTTCAAAGCCATAGTGAAGCTTGAACCCACAGCCTCCTAATTCAGAGGTGAGCTTGTATTAACATAACCAAGCTGTAGGGAGCTACTGACTGTAGGCAGCCGTCAATGTAAGGAGATCAGCCCAGTGACCACTGCAGCATGCAACTCATTTCAGTAAATGTAAATCACAGTACAATGGCCCGTATCACTTACTCTGTCTCTCCTGAAGCTGTGGTTCTATGGGACTGGAAACTCTCCAGTATCTTAATCAATGACTCAAAGATTAATCAAGAGGGAGGTTTACTGTGCATTGAGGTTATGTTATATCTAGGGCTGTACATTTCTCATGACATGTGCAGATTGCATGGAATCTGTGAAATCAAGAAGGGCTTTGGTAAACAACCTCCCAAAATAATATCTGTAAAACCAGAAGCACTGCCAGAATCCCAGGACTCACTGGGGACCCAACAATGTATGTCTCCAAGCCACCAGAAATGTGAGCACAGACGGGCAATATGCATGCGATCCTACGAACCTTTACAACAGCCTGGGCCCTCCACCTGCTTTAGAAGCTGTGGCAAGAGCAAAATGCACGATGAAGGTGAAGGAAGGGACAGGAACAAACTAAAGAAGAAAAACAGGAAGAATGCACAAAAAGAACACAACTCACAATTTTTTTTTGTTCTCGGGATGTGGGCAACATGGCAAGGCCGCTCTTATTGCCCATCCTTAGTTGCCCTGAAAAGGTGGTGGCCCTTCTCCTTGGGCTTATGCCATTCCCACAATGGCGTTAGATAAGGAATTCCAGGATACTGGCCCAGTCAAAAAGAAGGAAAAATGATGCATGCCCAAATCAATATGGTGTGTGACTTGAAGGTGATGGTGTACCCACTACATTGCTGCTGTTATCCTACTCCATGGTAGAGGTTGCAGGGGAGAGGAGTGCTGTCAAAGTAACCTTCGTCGGTTGCTGCAGTGCATCCTGTAGTTCGTACATACCACAGCCACAGTGCGCTGCTGGTTGAGAGGGTGGATGTAGAATTCAGTGGCGGGATACTGATCATGCGAACTGTTCTGTCCCGGAAGATGCCAAGCTTGAGTGTGATTGCAGCTGCAACATCCAGGCCAGTGATAGGTTTCATCACGCTTCTGGGTTGAGCCTTGTAGATGGTGAAGAGGCTTTTAGGGATCAGGGGTGTGTCAGTCGTCATGGAGTATCCAGTCTCTACCCTGCTCTCAGAGCCACAGTGTTAATATGGCTGGTTCATTTAAGCTTCTGGTCAATGGTGACCCTTAAGATGTTGATGGTGAACAAACTTGATGACGGCTTTGCCGTTAAAGGTCAGCAGAAGCGGCTTTGCCTTCTCTTGTTGGAGATGGTCATTATTTGACACTAAAGTAGCACGAATGTTACCTGCCACTTGTCAGCTTAAACCTTGATATTATCCAAGTTGTGAGGTAAGCTGGCATAGTCTGCTTCATTATCGGAGGAGATGTAAATAGAACTGAGTGCTGTGGAATCATCATCTAACAGCCCCACTCTTGACTTTATGACAGAGGAAAGGTCATTGATGAAGCAGCTAAAGATGTTTGGGCTGAGGACACTTCCCTGAGGAACTCCTGCAGTGTTGCCCTAGAGCTGCTATGATTGGCCTCCAACTACCACAACCATTTTCCTTTATGTCAGGTATGATGCTGAAGAGTTTTCCATTTGACCAATTTTGACTTCACTTATGCTAGGGCTCCTTGTTGCCATACTCAGTCGAATGTTGCCTTGAAAATGAGGTCAGCTACTCTGACATTCTGCTCTTGTGTCCATATCTGGATCAATGTTGTGATGAGGTCTGGTGCTGAGTGTTTCTAGCAGAACCCAAACTGAGTGTCAGTGAGCAGGTTATTTGTGAATAGGTGTCAACTGATGGCACCTTTGAAGACTCCTTCCATCACTTTATTGAGGAGGAAGCTCATAGATCACTATTCGGCCAGGTTAGGGTTATGCTCATTTTTGTGGATAGGAACTATCTGGGCAATGTCAGGTAGATGCCAGTGTCATAGCTGCACTCTAAGAGCTTGGCATAAATGGGTTAAAACATTTGTTAAATAGGAGAGGGAAATTTCCTACTGGTACATTGATACATTCATTACTAATGCCAGGCAATGACTATCACCAGCAAGCAAGCATCTAACCACCTCCCCTTGACATTCAACGGTATTACCATCACCAAATCCCCCACCGTCAACATCCTGGGGGTTACTACTGACCAGAAATTTTACTGGACCAGCCACATAAATACTGTGGCAACAAGAGCAGGTCAGAGGCTAGGTATTCTGTGGCGAGTGTCTCACCTCCTGACTCCCCAAAGCCTTTCCACCATCTACAAGGCACAAGTAAGGAGCGTGAAGGAATACTCTCCACTTGCCTGGATGAGTGCAGCTCCAACAACACTCAAGAAGCTCGGCACCATCCAAGACAAAGCAGCCCGCTTGATTGGCACCCCATCCACCACCTTAAACATTCACTCCCTCCACCACCAGTGTATCGTGGCTGCAGTGTGTACCATCTACAAGATGCACTGCAGCAACTCGCCAAGGCTTCTTTAGCAGCACCTCCCAAACTGCGACCTCTTCCACCTAGAAGGACAAGGGCAGCAGGCGCATGGGAAAACCACCACCTCCAAGTTCCCCTCCAAGTCACACACCATCCTGACTTAGAAGTATATCGTCGTTCCTTCATCGAAGCTGGGCCAAAATCCTGGAACTCCCTCCCTAACAGCCCTGTGGGAGTACCTTCACCACACGGACTGCAGCGGTTCAAGAAGGTGGCTCATCACCACCTTCTCAAGGGCAATTAAGGATGAGCAATAAATGCTGGCCTTGCCAGCGATGCCTACATCCCATAAAATGAATTTGAAAAAACTATTATCCCACAGTGTGATTTCAGCCCACTGAGATGCAAATAAACTGCAACAGTGCTGTTGTTAGTAGGCACTGAAAAACAGACGTTCATACATAGCACGTGAAACTTGACCACCTTCCCCAACCACACAAGTACTGTAAAAGAGGACCAAAACCCCATGGAAAACACACTTTCCTAGCTATACCTGGAAATTAATAGCCTTGGGATGTATTACTATGTTAAAGGCGCTATATAAATGCAAGTTGCTGTTGTTATATCTGACCTGGGAGTGCTTGTTATTGACCCAGGCAGGGGTGATGGGGGGGCGGTGATAATGTTGGCCCTCTTCAGTGCCGTTGGTACCAACATTGTTTATGCGCTCCCCACACTTGTGCAGGAATAGGTTGGCTTTGCCCAAACATGGATTCTTTTTCTGGCAGTCGAGGTGCATGGCTCATGGACCATCAGGAGTACTAGGGAAAAGGGATAGAATTTATGTACCGCAGTGAGTCAAGGACTGCTGGTTTCCCGTAGAGCACTAGAAGGATTGGGTAGCAGGTGGGACGTGACACAGAGGCAGGGGTGGCAACGGTCACAAAGCAGGGGTTGGAGAGCGGCAGAAAGGGCAGGGGTGCTAAGAGTGATGGAGAGGGTACCGGGTAGCAAACTGGGAGAATTCTGGACCACGGAGGGAAGTTGTCAAGACACAGATGCTGTTTCCATCAGTTCATCACAAACTAACATGTTCATTAATGTGCTGTTCTTATCGGTCAAGGCTGTCCAACACATCGGGAGTAAACAAGGACAGCAGGAAGCCCAGCTCTATTGAAATAGCTGAAAACCTATGAAAAGATAGCACTCACCTTATGTGGCAGTGAAGCTGTTGGGTACATTGGAGTGAGTGTGTTGGAGTCAAAATGGCATCATCCAGCAAGTGTCCTCTGTTTGTTATCATTCATATTGTCACTGCCTTCCCCAACCCTCACAGCAGCATCTATGTTAAATAAAATCCATGTTAAAAAGTCTGATTTAAAAAAAATGTGCAGGCATTAGTTCTAAAAGTTTTCAATGAATTTTGCTGAGGAAATATCAACATTCAACCCATGATCCCACCCAGACCCATGCTCCTCTCCCCACCCCCTTTCCAACCTCTTTCCAGTTTTAGAATTGGCAAACAGTGGTAAATCTATGTAAAGGTGATGCGATTTATTTATCAGCGGGCACTAAATAAAGGAAAGGCTCCTCCATTACCACTAACAGACAACTTTGTCTCCTTTACTGCAAGTTGCTACAAATATAATCATTCATTCAAGAAAAAAGATAAATCATTAGCTCAGCTATTGCCTTTTATGCTAGAATGGGTAGTTTAGCAATTTTAAAATATATATAAATCATCCTGAGATTTATCTAAAAATAATGACCTAATCTACACTTTAAATGACTTTAACTTATAGGACTGAGTTTTATTAATCAACCATATCTCTTATGTTATCGCATGTGTGAGTCAAAGCCGTAATGTGTTGTGCTACTGGTCTGAAACCTTTCTTACAAAATCTGTTTTCAAGATAGCAGCTGTACCTTCTTTGTTAACCAGCACCGTTTAGTGTTGCTCAAATGGTGTGTTACCATGAAATGTAAATAGATTAGAGAGGGAATCAAAAATGTAATGAGAGCCCAGCCTTCCACTAGTGCTTCCTTCACGCTGAAGGGTTGCCTCTGATAGCGACAGCATCACTGGAGGACACTCGCTAACATGGTGATTGAAACTGACTGAAAAGTGAAGCAACTCCCGGTGGCAACACGTGCAGTGAATCTGCCACCTTGGTACTTGTACATGTCAGGAATGCACTTCCACTGTTTTCTTATTGCTGTTTTTAATGCTGCCAATGTATTTTCCACATTCCGGCCTTGTACAGAACCTCTCCCTCCATTGGGGGAATTTCTGGCCAAAGCAACAAATCTCTCTATAATACGTCTGAAAAAAGACAATAGAAGTGACCTCCTGCTACAGGTGAAATATTTTTAAACCATTTGTAACCAGTTAAACCAGACACAGTGTTCAGTGAACTGTCGCCATGCTACCAATTACACATGTTGGGTGATTATTCCTTTTGTTTGATGTAGCAAACTCACAGGGAAAGTTACTGTTCCTAAAATCACTTGAAAAAAAAGCTTGCATATGAACAGGAGCAGCTTCTTATCTCTATTTCCCTTCAATTTTCTCCCCCCCCCCCCCCCCCGCCGAAAATGTTGCTTCTGCTGACACATGGTTCCGCAGGCCCCGGTCAACCTTTGGTACATCACATTCTTCATGTCTGAGCCTAGGCATGTGATTGTCAGCAGGCTATTCAACCATGGCAGGCATCACAGGGAGCCCAATACCATCCAACATTGTCACCTGCATACTTTCCAGCAGTGGTCACTGGCTAGCAGTCAAAAATGGGGAGCCTGGTTGATTTTTTTTCCCCATTCTCTTGCCCAAAGTACAGAAGACTTTGTGCTATCCGGCACCGACGGGACCGAGCTGTTGCCGTTCCCTCAAAACTGCCGGACACTCCAGCGCTGATGTTGAAAGATACGGAAGCTTCTGAGCTCCGTATCTGTCAACAAACCCAACAGCTTCTAAACAGTCGGCCGTACCTTGGAAGCGTCTCTGTCACTTAGCAACAGCTTCAGAGAGACTTTGCAGAGCCTGACTGTTGGAAAAAAATGCCACGAGAAGAAAAAACACCTAACAAAACAGCTCCTGATTTTTGCTGGTGGCTCGAGCTTGCCGGACATTTAGCCTCCGGATAACACAAAGTTTCCTGTATGAGGCTAGTTGTAGTGACCACAGCTGAGGCCACCTGACTCAGCACAGACCAAGGGTTAAACTGGGACCTTACTGGTCTATATACCTCAGTACTGTATGGGGCATTGCATTTACACAGTAAATAATAAAAGGCCATTTGCCTCAACAAGCCAACACATACCAAGGAGAGCTTTTCAATTTCATTTTTAACCAGATACTAATCATGCTTTTTTTATATATATAGGAGTTAATCGACCCAATTCTAACTCCTTTTTCCACAGAATCAGAGCTCTATAGAGAAAAATAAATACATTTTCTAATTTTTGGACCTGTTTGAGGCTTGGTAATTTTGTACTAATTTCCTCTAGCTCTGTAATCACAGTGTGTGAAGCTTACATCTATATCATCATTGTTTTTCAGTGTGCAAAGAACTTCTCAATCTGTTTTTCACCAACGAAAACAAGTTCAGTTCTGAGAGCCTCTTTTCATAACTTTGCATTCTAAATTCTCAAAATCTTTGTCTCCCTTCCATAATTCCTCTCCAACACATCAATAGGCAAGTTGTCCAAAATTCCATGTAATATTCCAAATGTAGTTACATCAATGATCCATATCAGGTTAGAATAATTTGTTCTGACTTATAATCAAATGCCCTTGAGATACATCCCAGTGCTCAATTAGCCTCGTTGATAACAGCTTCATATTGACCAGCTTCATTCAGCTAATGGTCAATAATCACGCCAAAATTCTTTTACTATTCCATCTTTGCAGTTGGCCATGCCTTCATCATGTCCACATTTCATGTTTGCTGTCCTAATATGAATAACTTTACATCCATCTACATTAAAGTCCACCTACCATTCATTAGCCCATCCACTTGATTTTGATCCAGATTGATTTGAATGCAATCTCTGTTACACTTATTTAGCTATGTAAATCCTGTGGTCACATAGGTTAACGTCATCAGCAAATTTTATATTACTAAAAGGATCCTCCCTATATAATTCATGAATAGTGTAAACTGTAGTGGCAACTATATCAGGCCCCTTGATCTCTCAGAACTTGTCATCTGATAAACATTAGATTTCTCTCCTTTAGTTTCCAAACTCTTTCCATCACAATGTTTCTCGACTCTGCAATTTTATCAGTACTACGATGATCTTTGCTTCTCTGAATCTTCGTCTCTTTGTCGTTATAAGCTGCAATTATATCATCCTACACATGGTTCCTCCACCCTGCACCTTCACTACACTCTAATTCAACTCATTCTTTCCCAAGACCTCACAACTGTGTAACACTTTACCTCCTTACCTTACTTTCCTCCTATAATCTACAGGCGTTTAAAGCCTGAGTTTGGCATCGCTTAACCACTCCTTCCCATCTTCTGTCCTACTCTTTTCAAACCTGTATTATGGGTCTTGGCGATTCACTTAGGTTTATCCATTTTCAAAAAATCCGTTTGATTCTTGGATTTGCCAACCCCATTTTTCATGACCTGAACTGCGAGTCCCGATGCCAAACTGTTTGCGTTAAAATGTCAGCAAACTGAGTCATGAACAAATTGGGACAAGCCCAGGAATTGCTTCTAAATTAGGAATTTGCTTGTATCTAATTTACAAATCCTTTGCGTCTAATGCCATGATCTGGGTTATCATTCTGATTAATTCATTACAGAAAACTGTAATTGCTGTGTATTGAGGGCAGTTAACACAGATTATAATCATTAACCCTTTCAGTATTGAGCACCAAATGTAGCTTTGAAATATTGATTGTACACAGGTAGAGCCCTTTCCTGTGAATCACAGTAATGAGAATCAGACCCAATCAGACCTAACAACTCCATTCAAATCTCCCAATGATTTTCTTCCCATTATATGAAACTGAACATGCAACAGGCTGATGTTTGATAGAGATATATGCGCCCCTTTGGTTAGAAAGGAGCTGCTGGCCATGATAAACTGCCTAATCTGGTACTGAGCTACACAGACCAGAAAAGTCCCAGAATCAGTACTGGTAAATCCTGACTTTCCAGTTTTCTTTGTGCTTTTCCTTGATAGATAGCATGGGAAATTAAAAGAATGCTATGGGAGTGAAGCTTTCCATGTGTCCACAGTGGCATTGAAAGCCCCCTATTAAAACTGTACGGCTTATCATTTTAACATAGACTTTTCACCAGTACTATGAATGCTGCAATAGGCCCATCTACCTAGCGTTCTTTCGCTTTCCCTTACTCTCCTGCAATAGTGGCATGCTCAGCCGCAGCTAGGCTAGCTGTGGAGACAGAAAAGAAAATAAGAGATAAAAAGCAGGGTTAAAGAAGGTAGACAGTGAAAAAACTGGAAAAGAAAAGAAAAGGAGTAAAAGAAAAAAGAGAAAGCGATGAGAGGGAAAGTGAGACAAAAGTATTAATATCACTTTTATACTGTACTGAAAGATGGGCAGTTTCAGGAATGAAAGAGAATTCCTGGCAAAAATCTTGCATCATTTAGAATAGAAACTATTGAATGATTGAGCCAAATGAGCAGCATTGTAAATTTGCACCGCAGTTTATTCGTGTACAGAGTTCACTACACTACCGAAGAGTTTTGGAGAGTCTGATCAGCACGACATAATATCATTCATAGTTTGTGTTTGCCATAATTCACACCCCTCCACAAAATAGTGACATATTAGTTACAGTTGTTAATTAAAATTTTAACAACTGCAGGAGAGAAAACACAGATGGAAGGACCATTGAAAAAGCTGTCTGTTATATGAGAAGCAACCAGAGAGGGAAAGTAGGTGTTAAAGTGTAAGTGAACTCTTCACAGTCACACGATTCATTCCTAGAGAAACCAACGTTAACTTGCTTGCTGATGGGAGATAACACATTGGCTTAAATAGTCAAATCCTTGGCCTGCACTAGGCCTTTACAAAACAGCCGGGGAGGATAGTACCCTGAGGCTTCTACAGTCCCTTTCACAAAGCTCTTAGATGTGTGAGTACATTATCTCTGGGCCTGGTAAAGGGAGCTTAGAGAGGATTTGTAGCTCTGCAGGAAGGACAAAGAAAAATGTTTTCTAATAAATTATTCACAATCTCACAATCCCTTTTGAAGCACAGGGTTGCGCAGCTTGCTTCGGTGCTTTTGGGTCCTGCTTTTTCATGTTGAGTCTTTCACGTATGATCTCACCTCCAGAGAGCAGCAGAGATCTCGGGCCATGCTGCTGCAGATAATGACACCAATTAATAATTTGTCATAATTCTAAGCCTGAAAGGGAGGCCTTAAGAAAGCTCACCATCAGCAATCAGGTCACAAAACTACAGCAAAGCAAATGATGTCCAGGTGTTGTGCAGGCCTGAGAGGATAACAGCAGGCTGCTAAAGCAGGAAACTTACTGAAGTCTCCATAACCCAAGTGGAGCACTTTTTATTAATGCAACATTTATGCAAAAAAACACATTTCTCTTTGACAGTGGTGCTCTTCAGTAATTCACCGGCTTTTCATTGTCCTTTCTTTACCTACATAAATCACTTATACATTTTTTTCTGGCTATCTTTTTCCACATTGTATTCGCAGATTTAGTGGCGTTTCAAATAGATAAACACAAGCAACATCTATCAAGGCAACAAAAAAAATAGAATGGTGGGGGGAATGGGGGGGCTTAATCACAGCTACAGAATCCAGGTCCTCAGCATCTCCATTTACCTTGAGATAAATATATTCCTGTGACCACCAGAGCACAGGGTGACAAATCACCCCAGTCAGCGGGGTTGTGCAAGTGCTTATTGGCCTTTCTTTAAGTGGTCTTACCCTTCAATGAAAAGAATGGAGCTTGTCAAGCAGGACCAGATTAAAGTTAAAAAAGAAATGATCTGTTATTAAAAGACACCTATAGCGAACACCTAGAAAGTAAATTAATATGAATTCAATTTTTTTCTCTAGAAATAATTGAATACTAGGTTTTTATTAAACAAAAATTATTTTTTAAATATCTTTTAAAAAGTTGCTTTAGTTTTTTTAGCGAGGTGATGTAAAAACACAGTTTAATTGAACGGACTCACAATTAAATGTGTGAATGTCACGAGTTGATTAAATCGGCTCTATTTCCAAAAACAGCCATTAGCTTTTGACATTTTCATTGTTTGTTTTTTTTTAAAGAAATCGTTTATGAATTTTAGCTTTTTACAAACTGGATTTTTTTCTTTGGCCTTTTCCCCCTGAAAAATTGTAAAGTGTGCATTGGAGACGTGTGCTTAGACAACCTTGATGCTGAATTTTTGGTTTTGTTTTGGAAGTACGTGATATGGAAATAATCTTCCCATCTTAACAGTCACATCTTAGTAAAAATGCTAAAGAATTGGAATTAACCATCTTTGAGGCATTATTAACCTCTGTCCTATTAATATAAATGACAAATTTTTCAAACATTGAAATCCTGGCCTTGAAAAAAAAACAAGAGGCAGGTTCAGGTTTACTTAGAAGTGAAACAACTGAGCAAAGAATTACCCCCCCCTCAAAAAAATTCCAGACCAAATACACCTTGGATCGTGGACAAACATTTGCCCATCAAATTGACCTGTTTGCTGAAGAAATTCACAGTGGAGATCTAGTTGGGTGATGAGAGTATGGGGAGGGGAACTATTTGTCAGCCATTGGGTTGCTGAGAGGGCCCAAGGTGGAGATGGCTTTCATCACTGTCTGGTGCTGAGACTTGCCCACACGTTGAACTTAGGAGGAGATACAGCTGGCTGTACACAAATCATAAAAATGATGAGGGAAGTAGGACATTGGTGTAAAGAAAATAGAAAAAGGACACAGCAAAGCACCAGAGGCAGAAGTCTGGCCTTGAGAAACTATAAACTACCAATGCTGGAAGCTGGACAACATTATAAATCAGCTTGACTTTGAGAGAACTCACAATGATAAAAAAAAGCTTATTTTTGCACATTTCTGGAAATATCATTTGCTTGTGATTTTTTTGATGGTTTCATTAGCTAAACGTTAAGACCTGCAAGGTAAGAGAAATCGGTAATAATTTGAATAAAGGAAGGTTAGAGAAAGACAGCATTTTACTAATAGTTCTACAGGAATTGCCTCAAAGTTGAGTGCACATATATTTCTTGTTTCCGTGTGTACGTGAAGGTATTAAAGCTCCAACATCAAAAAGAGAGACAGATGTGCACACAGTCCGGTTTTCATCCGCTGGCTTGTTTTCCATTCCGGCAGCCCTGTCTCCCTCTCTCTGTCTCTCAGATGAATGTGTGGATTCTACACTTAGTTTGTCTGAACTCCTTCCAGGTCGGGGGAGCAGCTGTGACTACATTGTACTAATATTACCTTACTCCAAGCACACTGGGTGCCAAAGGTCACATTCATGTGACATTCTTCATCATTGGCTACTAGTTGTCAAAACCCTTTTCTTGCTCTGTACTCTGACTTAAAAAGAGTCCAGCACTATTAGGCAGTAAACTGAAGTGAGTTATTGCAAGCTGTTCCAGTTTAGTATGGATACCTCTCACCATTTAATATGTGTCTAGCCATTTATGTTGGTTCGACAATGCACAAGCTACTTTAACGTTGAAACAATATTTTCTAAGCATTTTTCCCCTATAATTTTCATTAACCACCCCTGAAGGTATTGACTTTTGCTGGCGCACAGTTCCATGGGCACTGGCAGCCCTCCAATGCTCTACCCAAGTGGCTATCCTTCATATTCAGTCAGAGTCATAGTAATAGACAATCAGTATTGGCAAGCTATTCCACCACAGCAGGCATCACAGTCAAGAATACACTGTCTTCACCTGACGACTACATGCACTTTTCTGGATGGTACTCAGCAGCAGGAACCCTGCCTGATTTTACTATCCTAGTTATGGGGCACTGCAGCCAATTATAGCACGCCTACTACTGCCTTGAAATCAACTAGCAGTACAGACATAGGGTGAGGTCAGGATCAGGTTCAGCGCCATGTCCTCCATGGACAAAAGGTCTACCGATACTCACTATCTAGGAACATAGGAACAGAAATAGGCCATTCAACCCCTCAAGCATGCTCCGCCATTCAATTAGATAATGGCTGATCTGTACCTACTCTTGCCTTGGTTCCTTCACCTTTAATGCCCATCCCCAACAAAAAATCTAGGCTTATACATGGCCATATGGGTGCATACGAACATATGAAAAACATGGCAGGAAAAGACCATCAAGCCTGTACCACACTCCATCATGGCTGGGGCATCATGACTAGATACTTCCCACCGTCCTTATAACCATGTAATCTCCTGGGAGAGCCAAAAAACCCAGGAACAATAAGGGAAAAGTACTCTGAAAAATTCCTCTCTCACTCCCTCAGCCAATCAAAACCAGTCCAGGGAATCACAGGGACCATGTGTAAGGTACCAGAAGGCAGCCAGCCCCTGTGGAGCCTGTAATGTATATACCTTTAAGGGGGGAACTATGTTTAACAGCTCATGTATACTGCAGTACCGGCAGTGACCACAGATATGTAGGCAAATCTCAGAGAAGTGCGAAAATAATAGGGTAATAATAGTGGGGGATTTCAACTTCCCCAATATAAATTGGGATAGTCAGAGTGTGAAAGGCTTAGAGGGTGCAGAATTCTTAAAGTGCATCCAGGAGAGCTTTTTGAGCCAACATGTAGAAAGTCCTACAGGAGAGGGGGCGGTACTGGACCTAATTCTGGGGAATGTAGCCGGGCAAGTGGTGGAAGTATCAGTAGGAGAGCATTTTGGCGACAGTGACCATAATTCGGTGAGATTTAAGGTGGTCATGGAAAAAGACAAAGACGGCCCGGAAATAAGGGTTCTAAATTGGGGGAAGGCCGATTTTAATATGGTAAGGCAGGATCTGGCCAAAGTGGACTGGGAGCAGCTACTTATAGGAAAATCCACATCAAAACAGTGGGAGACTTTCAGAAGGGAAATAGAGAGAGTACAACGCCAACATGTTCCTGTAAAGGTCAAGGGTGGGACCAACAAGCAAAGGGAACCTTGGATGACAAGGGATATACAAAAATGCATTAGAAATAAAAGGGGGGCTTTTGGCAGTTACAAAAGACTAAAGATGGAAGAAGCCCGAGAGGAGTATAAAAAGTGCAGGGGCATACTTAAAAAAGAAATTAGGAGGGCGAGGAGGGGCCATGAAATAACACTGGCGAGCAAAATAAAGGAAAATCCTAAGATGTTTTATAAGTATATTAAGGGCAAGGGGATAACCAGGGAAAGGGTAGGGCCCATTAGGGACCAAAGTGGCAATCTGTGTGTAGAGCCAGATGATGTAGGCGGGGTTTTAAATGAATTTTTTGCATCTGTGTTCACTATGGAGAAAGACGATGCAGACATAGAAATCGGACAAGGGGACTGTGACATACTTGAACATATTAGCATTGGGAGGGAGGAGGTGCTAGCGGTTTTAGCAGGCCAAAAAGTGGATAAATCCCCAGGCCCGGACGAGATGTATCCCAGGCTGCTGTGGGAGGCAAAGGAGGAGATTGCAGGGGCTCTGACACAAATTTTCAGAACCTCTCTGGCCACAGGGGATGTACCAGGGGACTGGAGAACAGCTAATGTAGTACCATTACAGAAGAAGGGTAGCAGGGATAAACCAGGGAATTACAGGCCAGTGAGCCTAACATCTGTGGTAGGGAAATTATTGGAAAAAATTCTGAGGGACAAAATTAGTCTCCACTTGGAGAGGCAAGGATTAATCGGGGATAGTCAGCATGGCTTTGTCAAGGGTAAATCATGTCTGACAAATCTGATTGAATTTTTCGATGGGGTGACTAGGGGGGTGGATGAGGGAAATGCTGTGGATGTGGTTTACATGGACTTCAGTAAAGCTTTTGACAAAGTCCCGCATAGGAGACTGGTCAAGAAGGTAAGAGCCCATGGGATCCAGGGTGCCTTGGCGCGTTGGATCCTAAACTGGCTGAGTGGCAGGAGGCAGAGGGTGATGGTCGAAGGTTGCTTTTGTGACTGGAAGCCTGTGTCCAGTGGGGTACCTCAGGGATCGGTGCTGGGTCCCTTGTTGTTTGTGATCTACATAAATGATTTGGATGAGAATGTAAAAGGTATGATCAGTAAGTTCGCAGATGACACGAAAATTGGTGGGGTGGTAAATTGCGAGGAGGAAAGCCTCAGGCTACAGGACGATATAAACGGGTTGGTCAGATGGGCGGAAAAGTGGCAAATGGAATTTAACCCTGAAAAGTGCGAGGTGATGCATTTTGGACGGACAAATAAGGCAAGGGAATACACAATGAGTGGTAGGACCCTAGGAAGTACAGAGGGTCAGAGGGACCTTGGTGTACATGTACATAGATCCCTGAAGGCAGCGGAACAGGTAGATAAGGTGGTTAAAAAGGCATATGGGATACTTGCCTTCATTAGCCGAGGCATAGAATATAAGAGCAGGGAGGTTATGATGGAGCTGTACAAAATGCTGGTGAGGCCACAGCTGGAGTACTGTGTGCAGTTCTGGTCACCTCACTATAGGAAGGATGTGATTGCTTTGGAGAGGGTGCAGAGAAGATTCACCAGGATGTTACCTGGGATGGAGCGCCTCAGCTATGAAGAAAGACTAAACAGGCTGGGGTTGTTTTCCTTGGAGCAAAGAAGGCTGAGGGGGGACCTGATTGAGGTGTACAAAATGATGAGGGGCATAGATAGGGTAGACAAAGAGGAACTTTTCCCCTTAGTAGGGGGGTCAATAACAAGGGGGCATAGATTCAGGGTAAGGGGCAGGAGATTTAGAGGGGATTTGAGGAGGAACTTTTTCACCCAGAGGGTGGTTGGAATGTGGAACTCAATGCCTAAAAGGGTGGTAGAGGCAGGAACCCTCACAACATTCAAGAAGCATTTGGATGAGCACTTGAAATGCCATTGCATACAAGGCTATGGACCAAATGCTGGAAAATGGGATTAGACTGGACAGGGATGGATGGGCGGCGTAGACACGATGGGCCGAAGGGCCTCTTTCTGTGCGGTAAAACTCTATGACTCTATGACCTGTATATAGCACTGAGTAGTAATCTGTACAGTCAGTTCCACTGTGAGCCACGTTGAGTAAACACCTGTTGTACCGTTTCTCCTGCAGCCTGTGCCTTATTATACGCGGACACAACATTGGCGACCAGGCAAGTTCGAACCTACCTGCAAATCTGCATCACCTCCCGGGGATTCGTTCCTGGAGATCAGTGGATTGGAGGTCAAGGCCAGAGACTCAGGCGTCGACCACGGGCAACCGCCCAGTCATCCAGCAGAGACTCGAGAATTGCGGGGGAGGCTGTCGAGAGCCAGGCTTGGCTTTCCAGTCGAGGTGGTCCAGCGAAACGGGCTGGCAACAGGTAGTGCGCAGACCCTTCCCGGACAGCGGCGGGCTAGAGCCCGACCGAGCGGCACAGCAAAGGGCCGAGCAGCGTCGACGGGGAAGAGAGAGAGAGAGCAGAGCGCACAGGGCGCAGCCGGTGTTCAGGGGCCGAGCAGCGTCGAAGAGAGGGAGAGAGAGACGCGCAGAAACCCGCGAGGCGCCGCCATTGCCACAAGGACCGCCGAGAGTGGCGTTGGCAGCAGCGGGGGAGGAAGGAAAGCGCGGGAGATGCCATTTTAAGCCATTGGGAGACGCCATTTTAAACCACACCCAAAATGCCAAAGAGTGGCAGTATCACCGCATTTGACAATGAAGTCGAAGATTGGACTACATATGTCGAACGAATAGAGGTGTACTGCAAGGCAAATGAGGTGTCAGATGACAAGAAAGCGTCGGTATTGTTAAATTTAATGGGTGCAAAGACGTATCATTTATTACGAAATCCAGTAACCCCAACGAAGCCAATGGAAAAGAGTTTTGAAGACATAATAACGATACTAAAGGAACATTTAAACCCCACACCACTGCTGATGGCAGAAAGATTCAAGTTTCACAAACGGAACCAGCATAAGGATGAAAGCAATGCTGATTATTTAACAGAACTGCGCAAACTATTGAAACACTGCCAGTTTGGAGCGGGACTGGCAGTTACCTTAAGGGACAAGTTTGTGTGTGGGCTTCAAAGTGAAGGAACCCAGAAACGGCTTTTATCTGAAAAGGACCTTACGCTGGAAAAGGCTTTCAGCATTGCGGTATCATAAGAAGCAGCAGCATGGGGCGCTGCAGAGATACAACAGAGACCACAAGAAATAACAACAGAAAATGCTGGAAAAACTCAGCAAGTCAGGCAACATCCATGGAGAGAAATTTGAGTTGACGTTTCGGGTTTGACCCTTCTTCAAAACTGGAGAGAAAAGGAACTAGATAGAAGGCAGGGCTGCGATCGGACAAAAGAATAAAAGAACCAAAAGAAGTAAAAGAGATTAGAAGCTAGACGAGATGGTAATAGGCTGTGATTAGGTGTAAAGTGTACTGGCAGGGCAAAAGATAGCTGCCAGGTGTGAGAGAGAAACAAAAGGAAAGGGGGGGGGGAAAGGAAAGGAGTGGAAAAATATAAGTGAAAATGAAATAGGGGCCGAGGTTATGATCTGAAATTGTTGAACTCGATATTGAGACCGGAAGGCTGCAGACTGCCTAATCGGAAGATGAGGTGCTGTTCCTCGAGTTTACGTTGAGCTTCCGTGGAACAGTACAAGAAGCCAAGGACGGTGAGGTCCGAGTGGGAATGGAGCGGTGAATTGAAATGACAGGCGACCGGAAGCTCAGAGACCACAAGAATATGGCACAAACGAAATGTCATATGGAACAGAGAAGTGCTATCGCTGCGGCAGAACAACACACAACCAGAATGATTGCTGGTTCAAAGACAAAGTGTGCAGACAGTGTGGAAAAGTAGGACACATAGCACAAGTCTGCAGGTCGGGAAAGAAAACCAGCAATAAGAAACCTACCAAAGGAAAGTACAAGAAGGTACATAAGATGACGGAGAATAGTTCAGACGAACAAAAGAGTGATAATGACTCCGAAAGCAGGGAACTGAGTTGTCTGAAACTATATAATGTGATCACAACGGAGGATCACCGAACCATTTGGGTAACTCTCAAGTTAGCAGGAGTCCAGGTAAAGATGGAATTGGACACAGGATCAGCCCTAACAGTCATAAACCGATGGGACTACGAGCGGCTATTCTCACACATACTCTTGAGAGACACAAAAATTATTTTGAAGACGTACACGGGGCAAAAAGTCTACCCCAAAGGAAAAATAAGGGTGACCGTTATATATAACGGTAAGGAAACACCAAAACTAGACCTGTATGTATTGCAAGATGGAGGACCACCATTACTGGGACAGGAATGGATCCGGAAAATACCACTGGATTGGCATTCCATACAGGCACTGACTGTGGCTGACAAAAAGGATGACGATGTCACACCTGGGCGACTGTCAAAGATCCTAACTGACGCGAAAGAAGTGTTCCAGCAAGGACTCGGAACACTAAAAGGCATGACAGCGACGATTAAAATTGAAGAAAATGCAAGCCCAAAATTTTTTAAGGCCAGACCGGTACCTTATGCAATCCGCCCAGCCGTCAAAGCAGAGCTGGAGAGTCTGGAACGTTCACGTGTACTGTCCAAGGTAGACTGGAGCGAGTGGGCTACACCCATCATCCCTGTGATGAAAAAGTCGTTGAGCAGCACGCCTGGGGAACCAAGGAAGGTTCGCATCTGTGGGGACTTTAAGGTAACAGTGAACCCGGTCCTTCACACCGTACAATATCCACTTCCGCAGATTGAAGATACTTTCGCCTCGCTATCTGGAGGGAAACACTTCACTAAGATTGATCTGGCCCAGGCGTATCTGCAAATGGAGGTAGAAGAAGCATCAAAAAAATACCTCACAATCAACACCCATAAAGGTCTCTACCAATACAACCGGCTGGTATTCGGGGTAGCATCAGCTCCGGCTATTTGGCAAAGGGCAATGGAACAAGTCCTGCAAGGGATCCCAGGGACCCAGTGTTATTTGGACGACATCCTGGTCACGGGCGAAAATGACAGTGATCACCTTGCCAACCTGGAGCAGGTGCTCACTAGATTGCAGGAATATGGGCTCCGAGCTAACCACCCCAAATGCGAGTTTTTTATAAAACAGATCTCGTATTGTGGCCACGTTATTGATAAAGAGGGGTTACATAAGTCCCCAGAGAAGATTGAGGCAGTAGTCAAGGCTCCAGCACCGGAAAATGTGTCACAACTGAGGTCGTTCCTCGGGCTGGTAAACTACTACCATAAGGTCTTGCCAAATTTGTCTACAATACTACACCCACTGAACACCCTACTGCAAACTGGGGTGCCATGGAAGTGGAGTGACGAATGTAGACGAGCTTTTCAGAAGAGCAAAACACTAATCACATCGAAAGAGGTATTGGCCCATTACAACCCGTCATTACCAATTCGGTTGGCATGTGATGCGTCACCCTACGGCATTGGAGCGGTGCTGTCGCACAAATTCTCGGACAGCGCAAAGAGGCCAATAGCCTTTGCGTCACGATCACTAACCTCAGCCGAGCGTAACTACGCCCAGATTGACAGGGAGGCCCTCAGCCTAGTGTGGGGAGTGAAAAAGTTCAATCACTATCTGCACGGGCAGAAATTCACCTTGCTGACTGATCACCAGCCTCTTGTCTCCATTTTTAATCCGAAGAAGGGCGTTCCGGTGATGACTGCGCAACGACTACAAAGATGGTCACATTTTCTTGGGGCGCACCACAATCAGATTGAATATAAGGGCACGAAACAGCATGGAAATGCTGATGGGCTATCACGCCTGCCACTGCCTACTGCGGAGGAAGCACCAGCAGTGGATCCTGTCGAAATATTCCATTCGACTATAGTTGAATACCGACCGGTAACTAACGCTTGTATCGAAAAGGAAACCCGAAATGACCCGACACTGTCTCGGGTATATGATTTGACGGTGAAGGGATGGCCAGCACATGGTGACTCACTGTTGCCAGCATTCTCGACAAGGAGAGAACAGCTGTCAGTGTGCCGGGGGACCTTGATGTGTGGATCCCGAGTGATAATTCCACCCAAGTTAAGGGATAGAGTGCTCAATGAGCTTCATGAGTGTCATCTGGGAGGGGTAAAAATGAAAAGCCTAGCCAGGGCTTATGTGTGGTGGCCGGGAATCGATAAACAAATTGAGGACCTGACCAAGAGATGCTCAGGATGCCAGAAAGTCCAAAATGCACCACCACAGGCCCCTCTACACCCATGGGAGTGGCCCTCATCTCCATGGCAACGGGTGCATATTGATTTTGCTGGTCCATTCATGGACTC
The DNA here is from genome assembly GCF_052327205.1 of Somniosus microcephalus. Taxonomy (NCBI): domain Eukaryota; kingdom Metazoa; phylum Chordata; class Chondrichthyes; order Squaliformes; family Somniosidae; genus Somniosus; species Somniosus microcephalus. Next base: position 284,401,626 of record NC_140989.1, on the reverse strand, counting down.
AATGTTTTTAATAGCCGTGGATGCACACTCGAAATGGCCTGAGGTCATCAAAATGTCCTCCACCACCACGGAGAAAACTGTTGCAGTCCTACGGACCATTTTTGCCAGGAATGGCTTGCCAGAACAGATTTGCTCCGACAACGGACCACAGTTTGTGTCCGAAGAGTTCCGGAGGTTCTTGAAAAAGAATGGGGTAAGGCATTACACATCCGCCCCGTATCATCCAGCCACAAATGGATTGGCTGAGAGGTTCGTACAAACCTTTAAGAAGGCAATAAAGGCTATGTACAATGACAACATTCCGCTGCAGCACAAGGTGGACAATTTCCTGTTCGCCTACCGGAATGCGACACATGCAGTCACCAACCAGGCCCCAGCCATGATGTTCTTTAACCGAAGGTTAAGATCTCGCCTGGATTTGCTCAGACCAAACGTACGAAGAGATGTTGAGAGTAAGCAATTCCAGCACATCCATGAGAAGCCAACAAGGAGCTTCAATGTAGGGCAACCAGTCTTGGCCCGCGACTACCGAACAGAAAAATGGCAGCCAGGAGCGATATGCACACGGCAGGGCCCACTAATGTACACAGTGGCCGTTGCGGAGAGCATCGTGAGACGCCATGCTGACCAGATCCTAGAGTCACAGGAACAAGTCAACCCCATGCCTCGCCCATACGTACCTGGTGATGAACCCGACGTACAGGTCGCATCTACCCCAGAAACAGTAGCATCGGAAGCTGATGAACCAACCGACGACGGGGGGCCAGAATCGCCTCCGCACCAAGAGCAAGACACTCGGGAAAGGCGCTATCCAGAAAGGATCAGGAAGCCTCCCCAAAGACTGAATATATAAATAGACTATTTTCAGCTAATGTTGCATGTTAAAAGTGTTAATTGTAATTAGTTTGACATTTAATTGTTAAATGAGTGTTATGGTACTGTTAATCTAAAAGGGGAGGAATTGTAATGTACCTTTAAGGGGGGAACTATGTTTTACAGCTCATGTATACTGCAGTACCGGCAGTGACCACACCTGTATATAGCACTGAGTAGTAATCTGTACAGATTCAGTTGCAGTGTGAGCCACGTTGAGTAAACACCTGTTGTGCCGTTCTCCGCAGTCTGTGTCTTATTATACACGGACGTAACAGAGCCTTAGGCCAATGGCCGGAGCTTTCTGCAGTGGGGGTGCTGGGAATTCAAAAAACACTCTGACAATTTTCACAAAATTGTCTCTTGATGTTCCATTGTGGCAGAACCCACTGCAGCTTGACATCATTGCTTCTATACAGTGTGCTGCATTTTAGGCTGGTTGATGTCTGCAATGCTGGCCTGTGTGCCATAGCTGATGGTGTGGAGATGCCGGAGTTGGACTGGGGTGGACAAATGTAAGAAGTCACACAACACCAGGTTATAGTCCAACAGCTTTATTTGAAATCACAAGCTTTCGGAGCGCTGCTCCTTCTTCAGGTGAAGTGGAGAAATGCATAAAGACACAGCTTATATAGTCAGAGAATCATGTCAGATGTTTACAGGTAACCTTTCCAACTGCCATTTATCACACCTCGGCAGAGAGATAATCACAGCAGTCAAATGTGTGAATGGTGTCCAAACAGGTCAGTCAGGGAAACATTCGCATCAGGCAACGGAACCCTGTGTGAGGACCTCTCTGGATATGTCGAGGGCATCCTGAAACCCATTGTACAGGGAACCCCCAGCTTCTGTCGCGACACTACAGACTTCTTACAGAAACTCAGCACCCACGGACCAGTTGAACCAGGAACACTCCTCGCCACGATGGACGTCTCGGCACTCTACACCAGTATCCCCCACGATGACGGCATCGCTGCGACAGCCTCAGTACTCAACACCAACAACAGCCAATCTCCAGACGCCATCCTACAACTCATCCGCTTCATCCTTGACCACAATGTCTTCACCTTCGACAACCAGTTCTTTACCCAAACACACGGAACAGCCATGGGGACCAAATTCACACCCCAATAAGCAAACATCTTCATGCACAAGTTCGAGCAAGACTTCTTCGCTGCACAGGATCTCCAACCAACGCTATACACCAGATACATCGACGACATTTTCTTCCTATGGACCCACGGCGAAGAATCACTGAAAAGACTACACGATAACATCAACAAGTTCCATCCCACCATCAAACTCACCATGGATTACTCCTCAGAATCAGTCTCATTCCTGGACACACGAATCTCCATCAAAGATGGACACCTCAGCACTTCACTCTACCGCAAGCCCACGGACAACCTCACGATGCTTCACTTCTCCAGCTTCGACCCTAACCACGTTAAAGAAGCCATCCCCTATGGACAAGCCCTGCGAATACACAGGATCTGCTCAGACGAGGAGGAACGCGATGGACACCTACAGACACTGAAAGACGCCCTTGTAAGAACGGGATATGACGCTCGACTCGTCGATCGACAGTTCCGACGGGCCACAGCGAAAAATCGCATAGACCTCCTCAGAAGACAAACACGGGACACAACCAACAGAGTACCCTTCGTCGTCCAGTACTTCCCCGGAGCGGAGAAACTACGCCATGTTCTTCGCAGCCTTCAACATGTCATCGATGACGACGAACACCTCGCTAAGGCCACCCCCACGCCTCCACTACTCGCTTTCAAACAGCCGCCTAACCTCAAACAGACCATCGTTCGCAGCAAATTACCTAGCTTTCAGGAGAACAGCGACCACGACACCACACAACCCTGCCACAGCAACCTCTGCAAGACATGCCAGATCATCAACACAGATACCATCATCACACGTGAGGACACCACCCACCAGGTACATGGTACATACTCATGTGACTTGGCCAACGTTGTCTACCTCATACGTTGCAGGAAAGGATGCCCCGGAGCATGGTACATCGGCGAGACCATGCAGACACTGCAACAACGGATGAACGGACACCGCGCAACAATCACCAGGCAGGAGTGTTCCCTCCCAGTCGGGGAACACTTCAGCAGTCAAGGACATTCAGCCTCCGATCTTCGGGTAAGCATTCTCCAAGGTGGCCTTCGAGACACACGACAACGTAAAATCGTCGAGCAGAAACTGATAGCCAAGTTCCGCACCCATGAGGACGGCCTCAACCGAGATCTTGGGTTCATGTCACACTACATGTAACCCCACCTGATGCAGGGTCATCCAGACTCGAGTCGACATTGGCTTGTTCTCTCTACACAGATGCGGCCGGACCTGCTGTGATTTCCAGCCAAAAAAAAAATGTTTTTTGTCTGTTTTTTTGTTTCTCATACAGACCCCAGCATCTGCAATATTTGACCCCTTGTGACCCCACCTCATTGTTCTTTGATGTAATGTTTCCCTGACTGACCTGTTTGGACACCATTCACACCTTTGACTGCTGTGATTATCTCTCTGCTGAGGTGTGATAAATGGCAGTTGGAAAGGTTACCTGTAAACATCTGACATGATTCTCTGACTATATAAGCTGTGTCTTTATGCATTTCTCCACTTCACCTGAAGAAGGAGCAGCGCTCCGAAAGCTTGTGATTTCAAATAAAGCTGTTGGACTATAACCTGGTGTTGTGTGACTTCTTACATTTGCCATAGCTGAGTCACAGAATAATCCCTAGGATTTTGACTCAAAGGAGCATTCAGAAAGAAGAATGGAGAAAGGGCATCGGGCCCATCAAGCTTGCCCTATGCAGACAACAGTGCATCCACAGACACCAGTTACCCACTCTTTAACCACAAAACCTCCTAGAAGAAGAAAAAAACAGGAAAAAACCTACAGCCAAGATTATATGATGAGTGGGATTGAATCCAGAGGCAAGAGAGCTGCCACTGACCGAAGCTGATATTTAGGATATTCTGGGTGGGGGACTTCAATGTCCATCACCAAGAGTGGCTCAGTAGCACTACTACTGACCGAGCTGGCCGAGTCCTGAAGGACATAACTGCCAGTCTGGGCCTGCGACAGGTGGTGAGAGAGCCAACACGAGGGAAAAACCTACTTGACCTCATCCTCACCAATCTATGTGTCGCAGATGCATATGCCCATGACAGTATTGGTAGGAGTGACCACCGCACATTCATTGTGGAGACGAAGTCCCATTTTCACAGCAAGGACACCCTCCATTTGTTGTGTGGCACTACCACAGTACTTTCTTCACCCAGAGAGTGGTGATCCTGTGGAATTCTCTACCACAGAAGACAGTTGAGGCCAATTCATTAAATATATTCAAGAAGGAGTTAGATATATTTCTTAAGGCTAAGGGGATCAAGGGATATGGGGAGAAGGCAGGGACAGGGTACTGAATTTGGATGATCAGCCATGATCACATTGAATGGCGGAGCAGGCTCGAGGGGCCGAATGGCCTACTCCTGCTCCTATCTTCTATGTTTCTATGTTTCTACTAAATGGGATAGAATCAGAACAGATTTAGCAGCTCGAAACTGGGCATCCATGAGGCGCTGTGGGCCATCAGCAGCAGCAGAATTGTATTCTACCACAATCTGTAACCTCATGGCCCGGCATATCCCTCACTCTACCATTACCATCAAGCCAGGGGACCAACCCTGGTTCAATAAGGAGTATAGAAGAACATGCCAGGAGCAGCACCAGGCGTACATAAAAATGAGGTGCCAACCTGGGGAAGCTGCAACACAGGACTACATGCATGGTAAAAAGTGGAAGCAGCATGCTATAGACAGGGCTAAGCGATTCCACAATCAACGGATCAGATCAAAGCTCTGCAGTCCTGCCACATCCAGTCGTGAATGGTGGTGGACCATTAAACAACTAACGGGAAGAGGAGGCTCCAAGAATATCCCCATCCACAATGATGGTGGAGCCCAGCACGTGAGTGCAAAAAACAAGGCTGAAGCATTTGCAACCATCTTCAGCTGGAAGTGCCGAGTGGATGATCCATATCGGCCTACTCCTGAGGTCCCCACCATCACAAAGACCAGTCTTCAGCCAATTCGATTCACTCCATGTGATATCAGGCTGAGCGCACTGGATACAGCAAAGGCTATGGGCCCCGAAAGCATGCCGGCTAACGTGCTGAAGACTTGTGCTCCAGAACTAGCCACGCCTCTAGCCAAACTGTTCCAGTACAACTACAACACTGGCATCTATCCAACAATGTGGAAAACTGCCCAAGTATGTCCTGTCCACAAAAAGCAGTGCTATCAAGCGGCACTTACTCACCAAAAACCTGCTCACTGTTGCCCAGTTTGGGTTCCGCCAAGACCACTCGGCTCCCAACCTGATTACAGCCTTGGTCCAAACATGGACAAAGGAGCTGAATTCCAGAGGTGAGGTGAGAGTGACTGCCCTTGACCTCAAGGCAGCATTTCACCGAGTGTGGCATCAAGGAGCCCTAGTAAAACTGAATTCAATGGGAATTGGGGGGAAAATGCTTCACTGGCTGGAGTCATACCTAGCACAAAGGAAGATGGTTGTGGTGGTTGAAGGTCAATCATCACAGCCCCAGGACATCGCTGCAGGAATTCCTCAGGGCAGTGTCCTAGGCCCAACCATCTTCAGCTGCTTCATCAATTACCTTCCCTCCAACATAAGGTCAGAAATGGGGATGTTCGCTGATGACTGCACACTGTTCAGCACCATTCACAGCTCCTCAGATAATGAAGCATTCCATGCCCACATGCAACAAGACCTGGACGACGTTCAGGCTTGGGCTGATAAGTGGCAGGTAACATTCGCGTCACACAAGTGCCAGGCAATGACTATCTCCAACAAGCGAGAGTCTAACCACCTCCCCTTGACATTCAACGGCATTACCATCGCCGAATCCCCCACCATCACTATCCTGGGGGGTCACCATTGACCAGAAACTTAACTGGACCAGCCACATAAATACTGTGGGAACAAGGGCAGGTCGGAGGCTAGGTATTCTGCGGCAAGTGTCTCACCTCCTGACTCCCCAAAGCCTTTCCACAAGGCACAAGCAAGGAGTGTGATGGAATACTCTCCACTTGCCTGGATAAGTGCAGCTCCAACAACACTCAAGAAGCTCGACACCATCCAGGACAAAGCAGCCCGCTTGATTGGCACCCCATCCACCACCTTAAACATTCACTCCCTCCTCCACCGGCGTACCGTGACTGCAGTGTGTACGATCTACAAGATGCACTGCAGCAACTCACCAAGGCTTCTTCGGCAGCACCTCCCAAACCCACGACCTCTTCCACCTAGAAGGACAAGGGCAGCAGGCGCATGGGAACACCACTACCTCCAAGTTCCCCTCCAAGTCACATACCATCCTGGACTTGGAGGTATATCGCTGATCCTTCATCGTCGCTGGGTCAAAATCATGGAGCTCCCTACCTAACAGCACTGTGGGAGTACCTTCTTCTTCTTAGGCAGTCCCTCGGAACCGAGGATGACTTGCTTCCACATTAAAAATGAGTTCTCAGGTGACTGATGAGTCCAATGCGGGACCTACAGTCTCTGTCACAGCTGGGGCAGACGGTGGTTGAAGGGGCGGGTGGGTGGGGTGCTTGAGTTGACGTGCGCTCCTTACACTGCCTGCGTTTGGCTTCCGCTTGCTCCCGGCGAAGAAACTTGAGGTGCTCGGCGCCTTCCCGGATGCTTCTCCTCCACTTTGTGTGGTCTTGGGCCAGGGATTCCCAGGTGTCGGTGAGGATGTTACACTTTTTCAAGGAGGCTTTGAGGGTGTCCTTGAAGCATTTCCTCTGCCCACCTGGGGCTCTCTTGCCGTGTCGGAGGTCCGAGTAGAGCGCTTGTTTTGGGAGTCTCGTATCGGGCATACGGACAATGTGACCCGTCCATCGGAGCTGATTGAGCATGGTCAAAGCTTCGATGCTGGGGATGTTGGCCTGAGCAAGAACACTGACGTTGGTGCACCTATCCTGCCAATTGATTTGCAGGATCTTGCAGAAGCAGCGTTGGTGGTACCTCTCCAGTACTTTGAGGTGCCTGCTATACATGGTCCATGTCTCTGAGGCATACAGCAGGGCGGGTATCACTGCTGCTCTGTAGACCATGAGCTTAGTGCCGGGAGTACCTTAACCACATGGACTGCAGCGGTTCAAGAAGGCGGCTCAGCACCACCTTCTCAAGGGCAATTAGGGATAGGCAATAAATGCTGGCCTTGCCAGTGACCCCCACATCCCATAAGCAAATAAAAAAAGAATTTTTTTTACGCATGCCCTCTGCTTCTACCAGCCCTATCTATCTCAGATAACCAATCCAACCAGACTGAATCCGATCCCTTCATCATATCCACGCTAACCTGAGTTTCTTTAAAGTAAATAGAAGAGGTTTTCTTCTCATTGAGTAGCGGGTAAACATTGGGGACTGGAAATTTGTAAAATTCTTTTGCTCTCAATTCACACAAACACGAGTGAGTGATGACAGCTGCGACACAAATGGTCCGGTTTGCATCAATACCATTCCTTGATGTGTATTCTGTTTGTACCAAACATTAAACTCAGAATACTTTTTGCATTTAGAACACTTGTTACAGTACAGATGAGTTGCTATCAAATTCTTTGAAACTGAAATTCCTGGGTCTGGACAGGATGTAAGTCCCTTTTCTGCCCGGAGGGAGAGGCGCGGAATATGGGCCAGAACCTGGTGTTGCCGGGATTTTGCTCGTATAACCAGAGCTTTAAATTCCAGTTTGGAGCTGTGGTGTGAGTGAATCTACCACCCTTCCCTTAGGCGGCTTACATATGCAAAGGAGGGGCCTAAAGGCTGTTTTAGGCGAACAGCCTGAAATTCCTCTTTTTAAAATGCGGGAGCTGCCTGTGGAGGTGCAACAGGCTCCAGCAACTCGCCCAAAATATGTTATTGAGGCCCGAGGTCCAATTTCAGGCCGGCTTTGAGCCTCCCGGTTGGGGTGTGTGCTCCATGCGCAAGCACCCATTTCAAGGCCAAAAACGAGTCTAAAGGAAATTCCACCCCAAAGAATAAAAAGCAAGGAGTGATACTAGCCATGAGCTTGGGTGAGGCAATAGACGGAAGGCATGGGAACAGACAAAAGAAAAAAAATAGAAAGAACACACAAAAAGAACAAAATTCACATTTTTTCTGTTCTTGGAATATAGGTGGCCTGGCAAGGCCACTCTTATTGCCCATCCCTAGTTGCCCTGAAAAGGTGGTGGTGGGCCTTCTCCTTAAACCATTGCAGTCCTTAGGGTGTATTAGATAGTATTAGATAAGGAATTCCAGGATATTGACCCAGCCAGGAAAAAAGAACAATGATATATGCCCAAGTCAGGATTGTGTATAACCTGAGCAAAATTTGGAGGGGTAATGTTCCCAGAACAATGTTGCTCTTAGTCTTCTTGATGGTAAAGGAGTTGGAGAGAGGTGTGCTTAAAGTAACCTTGTGAATTGTTGCAGTGCATCATGCAGATCATACATACTGCAACCACCATGCTCCAGTGGTGGATACTGAGTTCACTGTAGGTGTGCTAATCAAGTAAACTGCTCTGTCTTGAATGGTTTCAAGCTTCTTGAGTGTTGTTACAGCTGTACCCATCCAGGAGAATAATGAGTATTCCATCACACTCCTGACTTGAAGCTTGTAGATGGTGGACAGGCTTTGAGGGGTCACAGACCAGTTAAGTTTCTGGTCAATGGTGACCCTCAGGATATTGATGGTGGGGGATTCGGTGATGGTAATGTTGTTGAATGTCAAGGGGCAGTGGTTAGACTCTCTCTTGTTGGAGATAGCCATTGCCTAGCACTTTTGTGGCACAAATGTTACTTGCCACTTATCACCTAAGCCTGAATGTCATCCAGGTCTTGCTGCATTCGGGCATGGACTGCTTCATTATCTGACGAGTTGTGAATGGAACTGAACACTGTGCAATCATCAGCGAACATCCCTACTTCTGACCTTACGATGGAGGGAAGGTCATTGATGAAGCAGCTGAAGATGGTTGGGCCTAGGACACTGCCCTGAGGAACTCCTGCAGCGATGTCCTGGGGTTGAGATGATTGACCTCCAACAACTACAACCATCTTCCTTTGTGCTAGGAATGACTCCAGCCAGTGGAGAGTTTTCCCCCCGATTGCCACTGACTTCAGTTTTACTAGGGCTCCTTGATACCACACTCGGTCAAATGCTGCCTTGATGTCAAGGGCAGTCACTCTCACCTCACCTCTGGAATTCAGCTCTTTTGTCCATGATTGGACCAAGGCTGTAATGAGCCCGGTGGTCCTGAGGGTGAGCAGGTTATTGGTGAGTAAGTGCTGCTTGATAACACTGTCGATGACACCTTCCATCACTTTGCTGATGATTAAGAGTAGACTGATGGGGCGGTAATTGGCCGGATTGGATTTGTCCTGTTTTTTCTGGACAGGACATACCTGGGCAGTTTTCCACATTGTCGAGTAGATGCTAGTGTTGTAGTTGTACTGGAACAGCTTGGACGGAGGTGCGGCTAGTTCTGGAGCACAAGTCTTCAGTACGACACCCAGGATGTTGTCGGGGCCCATAGCCTTTGCTGAATTCAGTGCGCTCAGCCATTTCTTGATATCACGTGGAGTGAATCGAATTGGCTGAAGACTGGCTTCTGTGATGGCGGGGACCTCAGGAGGAGGCCGATATGGATCATACACTCGGCACTTCTGGCTGAAGATGGTTGCAAACGCTTCAGCCTTGTCTTTTGCATTCACATGCTGGGCTCCACCATCATTGAGGATGGGGATATTCTTGGAGCCTCCTCCTCCCGTTAGTTGTTTAATGGTCCACCATCATTCACGACTGGATGTGGCAGGACTGCAAAGCTTTGATCTGATCCGTTGATTGTGGAATCACTTAGCTCTGTCTATAGCTTGCTGCTTCTGCTGTTTAACATGCATGTAGTTCCGTGTTGCAGCTTCCCCAGGTTGGCACCTCATTTTTAGGTACGCCTGGTGCTGCTCCTGGCATGCTCTTCTGCACTCCTCATTGAACCAGGGTTGTTCCCCTGGCGTGATGGTAATGGTAGAGTGAGGGATATGCCAGGCCATGAGGTTACAGATTGTAGTGGAATACAATTCTCCTGCTGTTGATGGCCCACAGCGCCTCATGGATGCCCAGTTTTGAGCCACTGGATGTGTTATGAATTTTTCCCATTTAGCATGGTGGTAGTGTCACACAACACGATGGAGGGAATTCTCAGTGTGAAGAATGGATTTCATCTCCACAAGGATTGTACGGTGGTCACTGCTACCAATACATGGACAGATGCATCTGTGGCAGGTAGATTGGTGAGGACAAGGTCACGTAGGTTTTTCCCTCGTGTTGGTTCTCTCACCACCTGTCGCAGGCCCAGACTGGCAGCTATGTCCTTCAGGACTCGGCCAGCTCGGTCAGTAGTGGTGCTACTGAGCCACTCTTGGCAATGGACATTGACGTTCCCCACCCAGAGTACATTCTGTGTCCTTGCTTCCCTCAGTGCTTCTTCCAAGTGGTGTTCAACATGGAGAAGCACTGATTCATTAGCTGAGGGAGGGCGGTAGCTGGTAATCAGCAGGAGGTTTCCTTGCCCATGCTTGACCTGAAGCCATGTGACTTCATGGAGTCCGGAGTCAATGTTGAGGACTCCCAGGGCCACTCCCTCCACTTCTAGTGGGTCTGTCCTACCGATGGGACAGGGCATACCCAGGGATGGTGATGGAGGAATCTGAGACATTGGCTGGAAGTTATGATTCTGTGAGTAAAAAAAACATAGAAACATAGAGATAGGAACAGGAGTAGGCCATTCGGCCCTTCGAGCCTGCTCCGCCATTCAATGAGATCATGGCTGATCTTCGTCTGAGATCATAGCTGATCTTACCAGTTCAGTACCCCGTCCCCGCCTTTTCTCCGTAACCCTTAATCCCCTTAGCCTTCAGAAATATATCCAATTCTCTCTTGAAAATATTTATTGAATTAGCCTTCACAGCCCTCTGTGGCAGGGAATTCCACAGGCTCACCACTCTTTGAGTGAAGAAATTCTTCCTCATCTCTGTTTTAAATGATTTGCCCGCTATTTTTAGACTGTGGCCCCTGGTTCTGTGCTCCCCTGCCATTGGAAACATTCTCTCTGAATTCAGCCTGTCCAGGCCTGCCATAATTTTATATGTTTCGATGAGATCCCCTCTCAACCTTCTAAACTCCAGTGAGTACAAGCCCAAACTATTCAATCTCTCCTCGTAGGTCATTCCCGCCATTCCAGGTATCAGCCTGGTGAATCGCCGCTGCACTCTTTCCATGGCAAGAACATCCTTCCGCAGATGGGGCGACCAAAACTGTACACAATACTCCAGATGCGGTCTCACCAGCACCTTGTACAGCTGTAGTAAGGTATCCCTATTCCTATACTCGAACCCCCTTGATATGAAGGCCAACATACCATTTGCCTTCTTAATCGCCTGTTGCACCTGCATGCTCTCCTTCAGTGACTGGTGCACAAGAACACCCAGGTCCCTCTGCACCTCCCCATCTCCCAATCTATTGCCATTTAGATAATAATCCACCCTCCTGTTTTTACCCCCAAAGTGATGCTTGACTAGTCTGTGGAACAGCTCTCCCAATTTTGGCACAAGTCCCCAGATGTTAGTGAGGAGGGTCGACTGGACTGGGTGTGCTGTTGTCGTATCTGAAGCCAGTGCTGAGGTCAATGCTGGGTGGTCTGTCCGGTTTTATTCTTCTTACTTTTTCGTAGCAGTTTGTTACAAATGAATGGCTTGCTTGGCCATTTCAGAGGGCAGTTAAGAGTCAACCACATTGCTGTGGGTCTGGAGTCACCAGACCAGGTAAGGACGGCAGATTTCCTTCCCTAAAGGACATTAATGAGCTGAATTTAAATTCCCCAGCTGCCGTGGTGGGATTTGAACTCACATCTCCGGATTATTAGTCCAGGCCTCTGGATTACTAGTCCAGTAACATAACCACTATGCCACCGTTCCCATGATGAGGCTGCGATGAGGATCCTTCCCTAAGAAACTCCTGCAGCGAAGTCCTGGGGCTGTGATGATTGATCTTTGTTAATGAAAACCATCTTATTTTGTGTCAGGTATGACTCTAACCGCTGCAGAGTTGTCCCTTTGATTCCCATTGACCTCAGTTTTGCTGCAGTCCCTTGGGATATACTCGGTCAAATGTCTTGATGTTGAAAGCAGCTACTCTCACCTCTTCTCTGGCATTCAGCTCATGCGTTGATTTCTGGATCAAGACTGTGATGAGGCCTGAAGCCGAACCTGCGGAACCAGAACTGAGCACGATTCCAGCACGTCATGCTCTGTGCACCAGGACCATCACAGCCTGATCTATATGAGCTGGCTTGCTCTGTTTGGACTGTGTTATTGACTCCCACACCCCTTAATACATGTACTTCCCAAGTAAATACCTATCTCCTTTTTCCTCATCTGAGTTGACTTTGCACAAAGTCAAACTACTTTTAACAAAACCATGCTGATTCACCCTAATTAGTTTATATCTTTCCAGGTGCTCATTTACTCTAGTTATTTTGAACAGCCTTCTGGGGTAGTGTGCTGCACATTCTCACAACTCTTCACGTGAAGAGAGATTTTCCTGGATTAACGTTTAACTGGCTTTGCTTGAGTTTGAAGAATATGTTCGCTTGTTCTGGACTGCACTAATACAGGGAACCGTATCAAATGCCTTCTGAAAATTCATGTATGTGACAATCACTATTTCTCCTTGATCCATCACTTCAGTCTCTCTGTCAAAAAAACTCTATTAGGTTAGATAGACAAGGGAAGAGTAATTCCTTGTCTACCCTGTCAATTAGTTTCATTATTGTAAACACTTCAGTCACATCACCCCTTACCTTCCACATCCCAAGTATCATCTTGCTGTATTGTCACTGGAGCTACTCTAAGGCCAGTCTATTCTTCCTAAACTGAGGCTCCCAAACCTGAACACAATATACCAAGTGAGGTCCCACCAATGCTCTGTATAATTATAAAAATACTTCCTTGCTTTTATATTTTAAACTTCTTGTGATGAAGCCCAGTATTCTAGTAGCCTTTCCAATCATTTTTACACCTCTAAACTCGCTTTTAGTGCTTTTGTACCTGGACCTTCTTTGTTCATCCACCACCCCGCAAATCACATCCCCATTCAGATTATACTCCTATTCACCATTCTTACATCCAAAATATACTACCTCTTGCTTTGTTACTTAAAACTGCATCTGCCATTATTCTTTCCACTTCCTTAAACCATCAGTGTCCTTTTGTAATTTTCCACTCCATTCACAACTCACTCTACCTCCGAGCTTAGTACGATTTGCAAACTTGGATATATTCCCCCCTATTCCCAAGTTCAGATAATTGATACTGTATATACTAAAATGCCAGGGCTCAGCACTGTGTCCCTTTTATGCCAACTTTCTGCCCCCAATCTCTCAGCAGGTTTTATCCATACCACAGGGCTATCTCCAATTCCATGCATTTCAATGTAAGCTAGCAATTTCTTGTGTGTAATCTTATCAAATGCCTTCTGAAAATCCATGTATATGACACTGTGGATTCTAGTAATTTCCCTCTAACTGATATTAAATTCATTGGTCTGTAGTTAATTGGTTTGTCCTATCCTCCCTTTTTGAATAAAAATGTAATGTTTGCTACTTTCTAGTGAGTATTGGAAGATTATAACTAATTCAGCTCAAATTTCCTTGCCTACTTATTTTAATCTCATGGGTTGAAACCATCTGGGTCTAAAAGTTTGCCCAATTTAAATTTAATGATGTTATCCATTTCAATTTTTCTCTTCATATTAATTTCTCCCCTTCTCTAATCTTGTGTCCTTCCCCTAACTCGAGTATTATGTCCTCCTTTTCCACTGTGAGGACATAGGCAAAATATTATTTAGCTGTTCTCTCATGCTCGTAACCTCTACCATTGCTAAACCTAAATCTGTTTTAATGGACCCACCTACTCCTTTGCCAAGGTTTTTTTTTGCTGTGCTCATAAAAACCTATTATCTTTGATACTATCTTCATTTCTTTCCCCTTTTGCGATCATTATTTCTTGATCTCCATTTGTTGGTATCTATAATACTCCATGGCCTAGAAATTCAGTATGGCCCCGCCAGGTATTTTGCGCCCGAAATTTTGCGCTCGCCAGGATTCCCGTAGCGCCCGCCTAAAATTCAGTTGCGACGGGCCAAGACGGCGGCGGGCGCTATTGCAGGGTTTGGCCGCCTCGCTAGGGGCGATGAATGTCACTTTCAGGCATCCAGCTGCCGCTGCGGCACCCGATGCGGTGCGGCAGGCTGGAGTACTGCAGGCCTCCTCCTTCTCTTAAGGAGGAGCTGCCTGCAGCCGTCAGATTGCCGGTGGATTCCCCCGGCAAATGAGCCCGGCACCACGGAGAAGTGGGCGCAAACGCAACTGAATTTCTAGGCCCATTTCTCAATTTTGCCACAATTATTACCTTTATGTAAGCCTCCTTCTTTTGTTTAATATTGGTCCTACCCACTCTTACAGACCATGGTTGAATCACCCCAGAAATATCCCTGGGGTAATTACTTGCTCTATAGTGCACCAGTTACCTCCTTAAATAGGTTCCACTTTTGGTCCATAGATTTACCAACCAATATTTTCTCTGACTCTATTCCAGCTGATTCTTCTCTCATCCCCTTAAAATTAGACTTACTTAAGTCCAAACCTTGGCTTCAATCCTGGTAGTGAATTCATTCATATTATCGTCACAATTCTCAAAATTCTCACTTACTACCAGATTGCTAACCACTTCTGGTTCACTACTCATAACTAAGTCAAGTATTATCTGTTCCCTTGTTAGGTTAAAGATTTGCTTCTGTCAGAACCTATCTTGAATGCAAACAATAAATCGATTCTCGTTCCTACTTGTGTTGCTATTTCTCTCCCAATCTACTTATAGATTGAAGTTTCCCATTATTACCCAAAAAAATTCTTGCAGGCCTCCCTGTACACATATGTAAAGGAAACGCCATATTTCAGAAAGATACACCATCCTATGAACAGAATTCTAACCTTATTAAAGCATGACACACTGGGTTTAAAAATCTAAAAAGCCCCAATGACACAAGCTGTGAATACAGGCTTCTGAGATAAGATGAAGTGTTAACACAAAAGTTGTAAACACCACACAAGGGCCTAGAAATTGAGTTTTGGCGCAGCCAGGGCTTTAGCGCCGGAAGTTAGTGCCGGAGCTAAGTCGCGCTGGTCGGGCCCAAAATTCACCAATTCTGCGCCCAAACGGCTGCCGGCGCTGCTGAGAGCTGTTTGCGCCTGAAAACTGGCGCTACGCGCTGAATATCGGCGCTATTCCGGCGCTGCGGCGCCCGCTGCGGTGCGGCAGGTTCGGGAAGTGCAGGCCTCCTCCTTCCCTTAAGGAGGAGCTGCCTGCACCCGGCCGCGGCCCGCGAAAATCTTTTTAAAAATGAGCCCGGCACCTCGGACAAGTGCCGGGCTTGCTTCTGTTCCGGGGGGGGGGGGGAAGTCTGGGGAGGGAGCTGCGGCCAGGCGGCCGGCGGGAAAGCGGCCGGCCGCCGCGGTGCCTTTAATGCGCCAGCGCAAAGTCATGTAAGACTCTGTTGCCAGAGTCTTAGTTGCGGCTGCCACGGGCGAGGCGGCCGCAACTGAATTTCGGCGCTGGGGCCCGTCGGCATGGCAACCGGGACGCTGCGCACACTGATGACGTCATCGGTGCCGGCGCAGTGCTACCGGTCTACCGCGGCGGAAGGGCCCCAGGCAATTTCGGCGCCGGCGCCAATTGCAGCGCTAGGCCCTCTAGCGCCGCAAAATCGGCGCTAAGGGCACTGAATTTCTAGGCCAAGCTTTTGAAATGGGAATTGATTGTTACTACTGAGACAAAGGCCCTATTGAAGAAGCAAAGGCTTGCTTCCAAGGAGTCTGCAGTTTGGAACCAACACAATAGCTATACCCAGTTTAAAGTGTTAAAAACTAACACTTAGAACAGAAACACAGAACATTAAAGAACCATGTGCCTTTGATAAATAAGGCATCAAATGAAAGACAGGAAACATAAGTTTGTAATACAACCAATTGAAGTAGCTAAGAAATGCATGGAACACCCTGGTTGAAGTGGTTTTGATTTACATATTGTAAATATGATGCCTACAGAAGACTTTGTAGATATGACTTCAATAGATGACACCAAGCAAACACATGGTTTTTGCATTAAAAATGGATCAGTTAGTAGACATGATGTCTGCTTATAACCAGTTAAGCCAATATTAAGAATTGAATTGAAGTCCTTCGTAAGAATGGCATCAAATAGATAAATCTGTAATAACTATTTTATATGATAAGTTTTGAAACACCTATACAGCAGACAGGATTCTGAAAGTTAACAGCTGAATTGACAATAAGAGTAGAAAGAAGTCAGCAGAGAATGACTAGAGATAATTAGCTTACATCAGCAGAAAACTTCAAAGGATTTACTACTACAAAAAGGATATAAAATATGGAGCTTTCAGATAGAAAGTCAGAAGTCGCTGGAAGGGGCAAGCAATTTTCAACTTCAGAGGCAGGCTCTGTAAGTTGTTAACTTTTTGAGTCTTGGGGATCAAGAGTTATTCTTATTTGATTTTGGTGGATATCCTGGATTATAAATAATAAGTATTGTATAAATGTAACGAAGTTAAGATTTGAGAATAAGGATCTCTGAGAATAAGAAATGTAAGCTATTTGTATTTTGAACTGTTAAAGTCGTGATTGACTCACCAGCTGTTAACTGCAAGTCGGTTCTTTAATAAATCTATATATTTTTAGAATTGTCTCAAATAGTATTTCTGTATCAAACTTGCAAACTCAATTTCTGTACACTCTTTTGTGAGGAGTTGCAGAATTCTGGGGGGGGGTTTCTGGACCCTCATAATATCCGGAAGGTTACAGTCTAGTTAAACTTATTAAAAGTGCTATCTGGAAGACGGTAACATTTTTAAGTTGTTCCTTTCCTTTAGAGAGAGATAGCCTGGACCTTTAGACCCAATTAAGCGTCTTATAGAATTCGGCTATCTCTAACTTTAGTTGAAGGTGAACGTCTGGGGAATATGCCTGATCTGGGGTAGCCCGAAAAGGGCTAGGACTAGTAATCATCCCTTCACATATTCCTCTATTAAGTCACAAGCAGGAGATCTATTAAAAGCTCCAGTGTTTTGTAGCTCTTTCTGTTTCTTACCAATTTTCTTTTAATTTGTTTATGGGATGTGGGCGTTGCTGGCAAGGCCAGCATTTATTGCCCATCCCTAATTGCCCTTGAGAAGGTGGAGCTGAGCCACCTTCTTGAACCACTGCAGTCCGTGTGGTGAAGGTACTCCCACAGTGCTGTTAGGGAGGGAGTTCCAGGATTTTGACCCAGTGACGATGAAGTAACGATGATATACTTCTAAGTCAGAATGGTATGTGACTTGGAGGGGAACTTGGAGGTGGTGGTGTTCCCATGCGCCTGCTGCCCTTGTCCTTCTAGGTGGAAGAGGTCGCGGTTTGGGAGGTGCTGCCGAAGGAGCCTTGGCGAGTTGCTGCAGTGCATCTTGTAGATGGTACACACTGCAGCCACAGTACGCCGGTGGTGGAGGGAGTGAATGTTTAAGGTGGTGGATGGGGTGCCAATCAAGTGGGCTGCTTTGTCTTGGATGGTGTTGAGCTTCTTCAGTATTGTTGGAACTGCACTCACCCAGCCAAGTGGTGAATATTCCATCACACTCCTGACTTGTGCCTTGTAGATGGTGGAAAGGCTTTGGGGAGTCAGGAGATGAGACACTCGCAGAATACCTAGCCTCTGGCCTGCTCTTGTTGCCACAGTATTTATGTGGCTGGTCCAGTTACATTTCTGGTCAATGGTAATCCCCAGGATGTTGATGGTGGGGGAATTCAGCGATGGTAATGCCGTTGAATGTCAATGGGCGGTGGTTAGATTCTTGCTTGTTGGAGATAGTCATTGCCTGGCACTTCTGTCGCGCGAATGTTACCTGCATCATCCAGGTCTTGTTGCATGCGGGCATGGACTGCTTCATTATCTCATCCATATCCACTCCCTCCACCACTGGCGTACTGTGGCTGCAGTGTGTACCATCTACAAGATGCACTGCAGCAACTTGCCAAGGTTTCTTCGGCAGTACCTCCCAAACCCGCACCATCTTCCACCTAGAAGGACAAGGGCAGCAGATGCATGGGAACACCACCACCTCCAAGTTCCCCTCCAAGTCACACATCATCCTGACTTAGAAGTATATCACCGATCCTTCATTGTCGCTGGGTCATCCTGGAACTCCCTTCCTTACAGCACTGTGAGAGTACCTTCACCATACGGACTATGCGGTTCAAGAATGCGGCTCACCACCACCTTATCAAGGGCAATTAGGGATGGGCAATAAATGCTGGCCTTGCCAACGACGCCACATCCCATAAAAATGAATTTTTTTTTAAAGCTGAGGAGTTGCGAATGGCGCTGCACACTGTGCAGTCATCAGCAAACATCTACATTTCTGACCTTATGTTGGAGGGAAGGTCATTGTTGAAGCAGTTGAAGATGGTTGGGCCTAGGACACTGCCCTGAGGAACTCCTGCAGCGATGTCCTGGGGCTGAGATGATTGACCGTCAACCACCACAACCATCTTCCTTTGTGCTAGGTATGACTCCAGCCAGTGGAGAGTTTTCATCCAGATTCCCACTGACTTCAGTTTTACTAGGGCTCCTTGATGCCACACTTCGTCAAATGCTGCCTTGATATCAAGGGCAGTCACTCTCACCTCTGGAATTCAGCTCCTTTGTCCATGATTGGACCAAGGCTGTAATGAGTTCGGGAGCCAAGTAGTCCTGGCGGAACCCAAACTGGGCGTCAGTGAGCAGGTTATTGGTGAGTAAGTGCCGCTTGATAGCACTGTCGATGACACCTTCCATCACTTTGCTGATGGTTGAGAGTAGACTGATGGGGTGGTAATTGGCCGATTGAATTGGTCCTGCTTTTTGTGGACAGGACATACCTGGGCAGTTTTCCACATTATCAGAGAGATTCCAGTGTTGTAGCTGTACTGGAATAGCTTGGCTAGAGGCACGGCTAGTTCTGGAGCACAAGTCTTTAACACGATAGCCAGATGTTGTCAGGGCCCATAGACTTTGCTGTTTCCAGTGCGCTCAGCCATTTCTTGATATCACGTGTAGTGAATCGATTTGGCTGAAAACTGGCTTCTGTGATGGTGGGGACCTCAGGAGTAGGCCAAAATGGATCATCCACTCAGCACTTCTGGCTGAAGATAGTTGCAAACGCTTCAGCCTTGTCTTTTGCACTCACGTGCTGGGCTCCACCATCATTGAGGATGGGGATATTCATGGAGCCTCCTCCCGTCAGTTGTTTAATGGTCCACTACCATTCACGACTGGATGTGGCTGGACTGCAGAACTTTGATCTGATCTGTTGATTGTGGGATCGCTTAGCCCTGTCTATAGCATGCTGTTTCCACTTTTTACCATGCATATAGTCCTGTGTTGCAGCTTCCCACCTCATTTTTAGGTACGCCTGGTGCTGCTCCAGGCATGCTCTTCTACACTCCTTATTTGAGCCAGGGTTGGTCCCCTGGCTTGATGGTAATGGTAGAGTGAGGGATATGCCGAGCCATGATGTTACAGATTGTGGTGGAATACAGTTCTGCTGCTGCCCCACTGCGCCTCATGGATGCCCAGATTTGAGCTGCTAGATCTGTTCTGAATCTATCCCATTTAGCAAGGTGGTAGTGCCACACAACACGATGGAGGGTATCCTTAGTGTGAAGATGGGACTTCGCCTCCACAATGACTGGGCTGGTGGTCACTGCTACCAATGTTGTCATGGACAGATGCATCTGTGACAGGTAGATTGGCGAGGACCAGGTCAAGTAGGTTTTTCCCTCGTGTTGGTTCTCTCACCACCTGTCGCAGGCCCAAATTCACAGCTATGACCTTCAGGGCTTGGCCAGTAGTGGTACTACCAAGCCACTCTTGGTGATGGACATTGAAGTCCCCCACCCAGAGTACATTCTGTGCCCTTGTGCTTCTTCCAAGTGGTGTTCAACATGGAGGAGTACTAGTTCATCAGCTGAGGGAGGCCAGTAGGTGGTAATCAGCAGGAGGTTTCATTGCCCCTGAAACTTCATGGGGTCCGGAGTCAATGTTGAGGACTCCCAGGGCCACGCCTTCCCAACTGTATACCACAGTGCCACCACCCCTGGTGGGTCTGTCCTGCCGATGGGACAGGACATACCCAGGGATGGTGATGGAGGAGTTTGGGACATTGGCTGAAAGGTATGATTCTGTGAGTATGACTATGTCAGGCTGTTGCTTGACTAGTCTGTGGGACAGCTCTCCCAATTTTGGCACAAGTCCCCAGATGTTGGTGAGGAGGACTTTGCAGGGTTGACTGGGCTGGGTGTGCCAGTGCCCTGTCCATAGCCGGTGCCAAGGTCAATGCTGGGTGGTCCGACCAGTTTCATTCTTATTATTATTGTGTTTCGTAGTGACTTGCTAGGCCATTTCAGAGGGCAGTTAAGAGTCAACCACATTGCTGTAGGTTTCGAGTCACATATAGGCCAAATCAGGTAAGGACGTCAGATTACCTTCCCTAAAAGGACATTAGTGAACCAGATGGGTTTTTATGACAATCTGATAGTTTCATGGTTACCATTACTGATATTTATTTAATTAACTGAATTGAAACTCCCCAGCTGCCATGGTGGGATTTGAATTCACGTCTGCTGGATTATTAGTGCAGGTCTCTGGATTACTAGCCCAGTGACATTACCACTATGCTACCATTCCTGACGTCTAACTGCTAACAATGATTCCACCTGCTGATTATACTCACTTAGATTAGCTAAAGAAATTCTAAAATTAAAGTAATATGTGTAATGTATATATCTTTAAGGGGGGAACTACTTTTTACAGCTCATGTATACTGTAGTACCGGCAGTGACCACACCTGTATATAGCACTGAGTAGTAATCTGTACAGTCAGTTCCACTGTGAGCCACGTTGAGTAAACACCTGTTGTACCGTTTCTCCTGCAGCCTGTGTCTTATTATACACGGACACAACATTGGCGACCAGGCAAGTTCGAACCTATCTGCAACTCTGCATCACCTCCCGGGGATTCGTTCCTGGAGATCAGTGGATTGGAGGTCAAGGCCAGAGACTCGGGCGTCGACCACGGGCAACCGCCCAGTCATCCAGCAGAGACTTGAGAATTGCGGGGGAGGCTGTCGAGAGCCAGGCTTGGCTTTCCAGTCGAGGTGGTCCAGCGAAACGGGCTGGCAACAGGTAGTGCGCAGACCCTTCCCGGACAGCGGCGGGCTAGAGCCCGACCGAGCGGCACAGCAAAGGGCTGAGCAGCGTCGATGGGGGAGAGAGAGAGAGGGCAGAGCGCACAGGGCGCAGCCGGTGTTCAGGGGCCGAGCAGCATCGAAGAGAGGGAGAGAGAGATGCGCAGAAACCCGCGAGGCGCGCCATTGCCATGAGGACCGCCGAGAGCGGCGTTGGCAGCAGCGCAGGAGAAGCGCGCGAAACCTACAGGGCGCCGCCATTGCCACGAGAACCGCCGGGAGCGGCGTTGGCAGCAGCGGGGGAGGAAGGAAAGCGCGGGAGATGCCATTTTAAGCCATTGGGAGACGCCATTTTAAATCACACCAAAAATGCCGAAGAGTGGCAGTATCACCGCATTTGACAATGAAGTCGAAGATTGGACTACATATGTCGAACGAATAGAGGTGTACTGCAAGGCAAATGAGGTGTCAGATGACAAGAAAGCGTCAGTATTGTTAAATTTAATGGGTGCAAAGACGTATGGTTTATTACGAAATCTAGTAACCCCAACGAAGCCAATGGAAGAGAGTTTTGAAGACATAGTAACGATACTACAGGGACATTTAAACCCCACACCGCTGCTGATAGAAAGATTCCAGTTTCACAAACGGAACCAGCATAAGGATGAAAGCAATGCTGATTATTTAACAGAACTGCGCAAACTATCGAAACACTGCCAGTTTGGAGCGGGACTGGCAGATAGCTTAAGGGACAAGTTTATGTGTGGGCTTCAAAGTGAAGGAACCCAGAAACGGCTTTTATCTGAAAAGGACCTTACGCTGGAAAAGGCTTTCAGCATTGCGGTATCATATGAAGCAGCAGCACGGGGTGCTGCAGAGATACAACAGAGACCGCAAGAATATGGCACAAACGAAATGGCATATGGAACAGAGAAGTGCTATCGCTGCGGCAGAACAACACACGACCAGAATGATTGCTGGTTCAAAGACAAAGTGTGCAGACAGTGTGGAAAAGTAGGACACATAGCACGAGTCTGCAGGTCGGGAAAGAAAAGCAACAATAAGAAACCTACCAAAGGAAAGTAGAAGAAGGTACATAAGATGACGGAGAATAGTTCAGACGAACAAAAGAGTGATAACGACTCCGAAAGCAGGGAACTGAGTTGTCTGAAACTACGTAATCTGATCACAATGGAGGATCACCGAATCATTTGGGTCACTCTCAAGATAGCAGGAGTCCAGGTAAAGATGGAATTGGACACAGGATCAGCCCTAACAGTCATAAACCGACGGGACTACGAGCGGCTATTCTCACACATACCCTTGAGAGACACAAAAATTATTTTGAAGACGTACACGGGGCAAAAAGTCTACCCCAAAGGAAAAATAAGGGTGACCGTTATATATAACGGTAAGGAAACACCAAAACTAGACCTGTATGTATTGCAAGATGGAGGACGACCATTACTGGGACGTAAATGGATCCGTAAAATACAACTGGATTGGCATTCCATACAGGCACTGACTGTGGCTGAAAAAAGGATGACGACGTCACACCTGGGCGACTGTCAAAGATCCTAACTGACATGAAAGAAGTGTTCCAGCAAGGACTCGGAACACTAAAAGGCATGACAGTGACGATTAAAATTGAAGAAAACGCAAGTCCAAAATTTTTTAAGGCCAGACCTGTACCTTATGCAATCCACCCAGCCGTCGAAGCAGAGCTGGAGAGTCTGGAACGTTCAGGTGCACTGTCCAAGGTAGACTGGAGCGAGTGGGCTACACCCATCGTCCCTGTGATGAAAAAGTCGTTGAGCAGCACGCCTGGGGAACCAAGGAAGGTTCGCATCTGTGGGGACTTTAAGGTAACAGTGAACCCGGTCCTTCACACCGTACAATATCTACTTCCGCGGATTGAAGATATTTTCGCATTGCTATCTGGAGGGAAACGCTTCCCTAAAATTGATCTGGCCCAGGCGTATCTGCAAATGGAGGTAGAAGAAGCATCAAAAAAATACCTCACAATCAACACCCATAAAGGTCTCTACCAATACAACCGGCTGGTATTCGGGGTAACATCAGCTCCGGCTATTTGGCAGAGGGCAATGGAACAAGTCCTGCAAGGGATCCCAGGGACCCAGTGTTATTTGGACAACATCCTGGTCACGGGCGAAAATGACAGTGATCACCTTGCCAACCTGGAGCAGGTGCTCACTAGATTGCAGGAATATGGGCTCCGAGCTAACCGCCTCAAATGTGAGTTTTTTAGAAAACAGATCTCGTATTGTGGCCACGTTATTGATAAAGAGGGGTTACATAAGTCCCCAGAGAAGATTGAGGCAGTAGTCAAGGCTCCAGCACTGGAAAATGTGTCACAACTGAGGTCGTTCCTCGGGCTGGTAAACTACAACCATAAGTTCTTGCCAAGTTTGTCTACAATACTACACCCACTGAACACCCTACTGCAAACTGGGGTGCCATGGAAGTGGAGTGACGAATGTAGGCGAGCTTTCCAGAAGAGCAAAACACTAATCACATCGACAGAGGTATTGGCCCATTACAACCCAGCATTACCAATTCGGTTGGCATGTGATGCGTCACCCTACGGCATTGGAGCGGTGCTGTCGCACAAATTCTCGGACGGCTCAGAGAGGCCAATAGCCTTTGCGTCACGATCACTAACCACAGCCGAGCGTAACTACACCCAGATTGACAGGGAGGCCCTCAGCCTAGTGTGGGGAGTGAAAAAGTTCAATCACTATCTGCACGGGCAGAAATTCACCTTGCTGACGGATCACCAGCCTCTTGTCTCCATTTTTAATCCGAAGAAGGGCGTTCCGGTGATGACTGCGCAACGACTACAAAGATAGTCACATTTTCTAGGGGCGCACCACTATGAGATTGAATATAAGGGCACGAAACAGCATGGAAATGCTGTTGGGCTATCACGCCTGCCATTGCCTACTGCGGAGGAAGCACCAGCAGTGGATCCTGTCGAAATATTCCATTCGACTATAGTTGAATACCTACCGGTAACTAACGCTTGTATCGAAAAGGAAACCCGAAATGACCCGACACTGTCTCGGGTATATGATTTGACGGTGAAGGGATGGCCAGCACATGGCGACTCACTGTTGCCAGCATTCTCGACAAGGAGAGAACAGCTGTCAGTGTGCCGGGGGACCTTGATGTGTGGACCCCGAGTGATAATTCCACCCAAGTTAAGGAATAGAGTGCTCAATGAGCTTCATGAGGGTCATCTGGGAGGGGTAAAAATGAAAAGCCTAGCCAGGGCTTATGTGTGGTGGCCGAGAATCGATAAACAAATCGAGGACCTGACCAAGAGCTGCTCAGGATGCCAGAAAGCCCAAAATGCACCACCACAGGCCCCTCTACACCCATGGGAGTGGCCCTCATCTCCATGGCAATGGGTGCATATTGATTTTGCTGGTCCATTCATGGACTCAATGTTTTTAATAGCCGTGGATGCGCACTCGAAATGGCCTGAGGTCATCAAAATGTCCTCCACCACCACAGAGAAAACTATTGCAGTCCTACGGACCATTTTTGCCAGGAATGGCTTGCCAGAACAGATTTGCTCCGACAACGGACCACAGTTTGTGTCCGAAGAGTTCCGGAGGTTCTTGAAAAAGAATGGGGTAAGGCATTACACATCCGCCCCGTATCATCCAGCCACAAATGGATTGGCTGAGAGGTTCGTACAAACCTTTAAGAAGGCAATAAAGGCTATGTACAATGACAACATTCCGCTGCAGCACAAGGTGGACAATTTCCTGTTCGCCTACCGGAATGCGACACATGCAGTCACCAACCAGGCCCCAGTCATGATGTTCTTTAACCGAAGGTTAAGATCTCGCCTGGATTTGCTCAGACCAAACGTACGAAGAGATGTTGAGAGTAAGCAATTCCAGCACATCCATGAGAAGCCAACAAGGAGCTTCAATGTAGGGCAACCAGTCTTGGCCCGCGACTACCGAACAGAAAAATGGCAGCCAGGAACGATATGCACACGGCAGGGCCCACTAATGTACACAGTGGCCGTTGCGGAGAGCATCGTGAGACGCCATGCTGACCAGATCCTAGGGTCACAGGAATAAGTCAACCCCATGCCTCGCCCATACGTACCTGGTGATGAACCTGACGTACAGGTCGCATCTACCCCAGAAACAGTAGCATCGGAAGCTGATGAACCAACCGACGACAGGGGGCCAGAATCGCCTCCGCACCAAGAGCAAGACACTCGGGAAAGGTGCTATCGAGAAAGGATCAGGAAGCCTCCCCAAAGACTGAATATATAAATAGACTATTTTCAGCTAATGTTGCATGTTAAAAGTGTTAATTGTAATTAGTTTGATATTTAATTGTTAAATGAGTGTTATGGTACTGTTAATCTAAAAGGGGAGGAATTGGAATGTATATACTTTTAAGGGGGGAACTACTTTTTACAGCTCATGTATACTGTAGTACCGGCAGTGACCACACCTGTATATAGCACTGAGTAGTAATCTGTACAGTCAGTTCCACTGTGAGCCACATTGAGTAAACACCTGTTGTACCGTTTCTCCTGCAGTCTGTATCTTATTATACACGGACACAACAATATGAATAGGAGATACAGAGAAGTAGAGAAAAAGGAAGCACCGGGCATTTTTTTAAGCTGTAAAATTATGTTTTTAGTGCCTTAAGGAGGGGAGGAGTGAACATGATAGGGATGGGAGGGGAAGCACTGCAGCTATTTTATGAGTGATGTTTATTTTCTGTATTTTAACTGAGGGATGCAATTTGCACCTACTATAATTAATTTTAGCACAAACAGTATTGAGTCAGAGATTAGGTTCAGTGGCCAAGAAGATCAACATAGAATAGGAAGAAAAGCAAAACAGAACCACAATGGCAAATTTCAAGTTTAATACTGAATTTGGATGATCAGCCATGACCTTGTTGAATGGCGGAGCAGGCTCGAAGGGCCGAATGGCCTACTCCTGCTCCTATCTTCTATGTCTATGTCTATTGCTATCACAAGAATTTATTTACTTTTTGATGCTGAAACTACAACCAAATTGCAAGTTTGACTATAGGAAAAATGTCAACAGGATGATTTTTCAAAGGAGCAGAAAATAAAGACTGAATTTTAAGCTAGGAACTATTTACTCCCTTGTCAAAAATGTAATTTTAGGTCTGGATTAGATGCAGTCTGGAGTTTTTCACTATCCCAGTTCTTTATCAATGTGACTGAGTCCCATCATCAACACAGCTCACCACTGCAGTGACACAACACTTTGTTTCCCAGTGCGATCTATCCTCACAGCTTCTCTCAGTGCGACTGGCCAACCAGTCCCAATGAATACAAAATTCTAGGCAGTTTTGTACTCTGGATTTATATCCACTAGAAATTGGATTGAGACTGTCTAAACTAATTTCCCTAGGATCTTTAACAGCCATCACAGACAATGAGAGAGAGGAGACATTTTATTCCATCTGTCTGGGCTGGATTGAACCCAGGTTCCGCTTTCAGTGAAATGACATTATTCTAACCAACTGTGCCATCAAGTCCACACTGTTTCTGCTTATTTTTAGGCACCTGCTTCTGAAAGAATTCTGTTTTCTTTTCTCATGTACCTAGCTAGAACAACAATGCTACTCTGGAAAGGCTACAGAGGCAAGCAACCACGACGATTATGGGTATCAGGAACTTAAGTTATGAGGGAAGGCTGATGAGGTTGGGTTTACTTGCTTTGGAAAAGAGAAGACCACAATGTGAGCTAATTGGAATGACCAAGATTATGAAGGGAATTGACAAAGTTGATCCAGTTACATTGTTCATTATGTAAGAAGTCACACAACACCAGGTTATAGTCCAACAGCTTTATTTGAAATCACAAGCTTTCGGAGCGCTGCTCCTTCTTCAGGTGAAGTGGAGAAATGCATAAAGACACAGCTTATATAGTCAGAGAATCATGTCAGATGTTTACAGGTAACCTTTCCAACTGCCATTTATCACACCTCGGCAGAGAGATAATCACAGCAGTCAAAGGTGTGAATGGTGTCCAAACAGGTCAGTCAGGGAAACATTACATCAAAGAACAATGAGGTGGGGTCACAAGGGGTCAAATATTGCAGATGCTGGGGTCTGTATGAAAAACAAAAAAACAGACAAAAAACATTTTTTTTGGCTGGAAATCACAGCAGGTCCGGCCGCATCTGTGTAGAGAGAACAAGCCAATGTCGACTCGAGTCTGGATGACCCTGCGTCAGGTGGGGTTACATGTAGTGTGACATGAACCCAAGATCTCTGTTGAGGCCGTCCTCATGGGTGCGGAACTTGGCTATCAGTTTCTGCTCGACGATTTTGCGTTGTCGTGTGTCTCGAAGGCTGCCTTGGAGAATGCTTACCCGAAGATCGGAGGATTTCTTCCACAAATCCCAAGATGTCAGCAGCGAACCCAATGAGACAATCAATGATCCGGAACAGCAGACAGAGGGATCCGCAGTGCAGCTACCGAAGAAGAATGAGTCAAATTGGACCCCTCCGGAGGGTCGCTGCCCTAAGCTTGACATGTATGCTCAAGCTGTCAGGAGATGCATCAACGCCAGATTCATCAGCCGCACTCACAAGACAGTCCAGAATGTCACCCGAGCACAACGCAACACCATCCACGCTCTCAAGACCAACCGCAACATCGTCATCAAACCAGCAGACAAAGGAGGTGCCATCGTCATACAGAACAGAACGGACTATTGCAAAGAAGTATACCGACAACTGGACAACCAGGAACACTACAGACAGTTACCCGCAGATCCGACCAAAGAACACACCCGCCAACTCAACAGACTGATCAAAACCTTCGATCCAGACCTTCAAAGCATCCTACATGCTCTCATCCCACGTACTCCCCGCGTGGGAGACTTCTACTGCCTCCCAAAGATACACAAAGCCAACACACCTGGACGTCCTATCGCATCAGGCAACGGAACCCTGTGTGAGAACCTCTCTGGATATGTCGAGGGCATCCTGAAACCCATCGTACAGGGAACCCCCAGCTTCTGTCGCGACACTACAGACTTCTTACAGAAACTCAGCACCCACGGACCAGTTGAACCAGGAACACTCCTCGCCACGATGGACGTCTCGGCACTCTACACCAGTATCCCCCACGATGACAGCATCGCTGCGACAGCCTCAGTACTCAACACCAACAACAGCCAATCTTCAGACGCCATCCTACAACTCATCCGCTTCATCCTTGACCACAATGTCTTCACCTTCGACAACCAGTTCTTTACCCAAATACACGGAACAGCCATGGGGACCAAATTCGGACCCCAATACGCAAACATCTTCATGCACAAGTTCGAGCAAGACTTCTTCGCTGCACAGGATCTCCAACCAACGCTATACACCAGATACATCGACGACATTTTCTTCCTATGGACCCACGGCGAAGAATCACTGAAAAGACTACACGATAACATCAACAAGTTCCATCCCACCATCAAACTCACCATGGACTACTCCTCAGAATCGGTCTCATTCCTGGACACACGAATCTCCATCAAAGACGGACACCTCAGCACTTCACTCTACCGCAAGCCCACGGACAACCTCACGATGCTTCACTTCTCCAGCTTCCACCCTAACCACGTTAAAGAAGCCATCCCCTATGGACAAGCCCTGCGAATACGCAGGATCTGCTCAGACGAGGGGGAACGCGATGGACACCTACAGACACTGAAAGACGCCCTTGTAAGAACGGGATATGACACTCGACTCGTCGATCGACAGTTCCGACGGGCCACAGCGAAAAATCGCATAGACCTCCTCAGAAGACAAACACGGGACACAACCAACAGAGTACCCTTCGTCGTCCAGTACTTCCCCGGAGCGGAGAAACTACGCCATGTTCTTCGCAGCCTTCAACATGTCATCGATGACGACGAACACCTCGCTAAGGCCATCCCCACGCCTCCACTACTCGCTTTCAAACAGCCGCCTAACCTCAAACAGACCATCGTTCGCAGCAAATTACCCAGCTTTCAGGAGAACAGCGACCACGACACCACACAACCCTGCCACAGCAACCTCTGCAAGACATGCCAGATCATCAACACAGATACCATCATCACACGTGAGGACACCACCCACCAGGTACATGGTACATACTCATGTGACTCGGCCAACGTTGTCTACCTCATACGTTGCAGGAAAGGATGCCCCAGAGCATGGTACATCGGCGAGACCATGCAGACACTGCGACAACGGATGAACGGACACCACGCAACAATCACCAGGCAGGAGTGTTCCCTCCCAGTCGGGGAACACTTCAGCAGTCAAGGACATTCAGCCTCCGATCTTCGGGTAAGCATTCTCCAAGGCGGCCTTCGAGACACACGACAACGCAAAATCGTCGAGCAGAAACTGATAGCCAAGTTCCGCACCCATGAGGACGGCCTCAACAGAGATCTTGGGTTCATGTCACGCTACATGTAACCCCACCTGACGCAGGGTCATCCAGACTCGAGTCGACATTGGCTTGTTCTCTCTACACAGATGCGGCCGGACCTGCTGTGATTTCCAGCCAAAAAAAATGTTTTTTGTCTGTTTTTTTGTTTTTCATACAGACCCCAGCATCTGCAATATTTGACCCCTTGTGACCCCACCTCATTGTTCTTTGATGTAATGTTTCCCTGACTGACCTGTTTGGACACCATTCACACCTTTGACTGCTGTGATTATCTCTCTGCCGAGGTGTGATAAATGGCAGTTGGAAAGGTTACCTGTAAACATCTGACATGATTCTCTGACTATATAAGCTGTGTCTTTATGCATTTCTCCACTTCACCTGAAGAAGGAGCAGCGCTCCGAAAGCTTGTGATTTCAAATAAAGCTGTTGGACTATAACCTGGTGTTGTGTGACTTCTTACATTTGTCCACCCCAGTCCAACTCCGGCATCTCCACACCATTGTTCATTATGGCATAGGGTTCAAGTACCATGGGGCACAAATTAACAAGTTAGGAGCAAGAAGAAAAGGCCAGCAGCAATTGTTCTTAATTTATATTTTGTAGCCATTTTTCCCGCTTCTCCTGAACACGTTGACCACTGCTGGGTTAATCTTATTCTCCAGTACATCACCCAAGTGTCCATATTTCAGATATGAGCCGAGAAGGTGCCGATTACTAAACCCTCAGAAGTCACAGCAAAACCCCATTTTGTCCTCACCCAACATCCACTTTCCAGGGTTCACTGGATAGCAATCAAGAGTGGGGATCCTAGCTGTTTTCCTCTCCCTGGCCTAGGATTATTAAAGCCAATTGCAAGGCCCCCTACTGCAATTCACAGCTGAGAGTAACTTTGCCCAGAGTAGGTATCAAGCCTGAGACTTTATGGTCTGTACAGCTCAGCTACATCTACTTTTAGCAACTGAGCCATCAGAGAAGCATGGCAGAATAGTTTAATGCAGAGAATAATAAATTTGTGCAGTAAGCTATTAGGGAAGGCTACTGAAGTGGACGGTATAAATGGATTTGAGAGGCAACAAGATGTGTTTCTTGAATGAACGGGATTGGTGAATATGATAAGAAGTCAGGTCGGTGGGGTGAGAACAATATAAAAGGGATAACCTTGTTATAGAATCATAGAATGATACAGTACAGAAGGAGGCCACTCAGCACATCGTGTCTGTGCCAGCTTTTTGAAAGAACTATCCAATTAGACCCATTTCCTTGCTCTTTCCTCATAGCCCTGCAAATTTTTCCCCTTCAATTATTTATCCAATTCCCTTTTGAAAGTTATTATTGAATCTGTTTCCACCATCCTTTCAGGCAGTGCATTCCAGTTGTCGTGTTCAGTTAAACTTACTTTGGCTTCCTCCAACGTTTGAGTTTTTTTATTTGATTGGCGTAGCTAGAAGGATGGAAATGTCCAGATAGATCAACTGAAGAACAGATGTAATGGTGTCCATGAGCATTTCAATGGGCTTGACTGTCCCATTCTACCACCCTATTAACTTATGGAGGCAAAAAAGCCCCCAGTAAATCATTAATAGTTTATTTGAAAAAAATGACAAGCTGAGAACTTCTGCTCCTTTTTGGGGCGGAATTCAGGCATTCAAGGAGTGGCGAGGCTGGAAATTGGGATGGAACCCATCTCTGCCCCTTACAGCAGCTCCCAATGGAAGGGGGGCGTGGGCACTTCTTCCACCTACCCCGCCATCCAAATCCTAGTTTCAGGGGCATGTCTGTGATTTGTGATTATCATTGCACAGATAAAGAGTGTTAGCATCTCTATGAACTTCAATGCCCCCAGCCCCTGCACAACCACATCTACATAATTGCACCCTTGTAGTTGCTAAGGGGTTTAATTTGCTGACTCTCACCACCAATGCTGGCATGGCACCACCTAATGAAGGTCATCTTCTTTTACAAAGAAAGACACGGGGCTAATTTTTAGCTTTGGCGGAAAGCTGGCGGTTGTGGATTGGCTGCCTTTTATACACCCTGTCTGATTTTCCGTTACATTGAAAAGGTTTCTCACTGGCGCTCAAACTGAAAGTTATCCCCACAGTGTGCACTATTTTTAGATGAAGAAGGCTGCACAACAATGAATATATTGCTAATAGAATGAAATGTCAAGTACTTAGCCAACTAAAGTTAGTAAAGTGAATACTTTGGTTCATTATGTACATAAAGATAGTTAGTAAATAATCTTTTCAGCTGTCAGGAAGGATCTTTGCCTTTTGTAGTCTGTTACAATACTTCTGAAATATCTCATCAATCCTCTTTTGTGCTTCACTTTCAGTATTCAGATTAACAATACTTTTCTGTCAAGCTGTCCAAGCAAACAAACCTCCTTGGGTATTGTAAGATAATTAGCAGCTGTACCCATATGTAGCAATGTAAGATCATTTATAGAAGTACGTATAGGGCAGTGTAAAGTAACTGACAGTGATCCTCATTGCTTAGCCTGGTGCTTTTCTTCAAATTGGACGCCTTCCTCTGCACATCCTTTGATTGCGGGTGGTGTAGACACCACATTTATCTGACACACAATTGCCCCCAGACCTGCTGAATCCTTTGTTTTGTCATGGGTTGCCCTTCTAATCCATAGAGGGTATTTGGCTATTTCTTCACACTGTCCACAATGATCTGCAGGAACTCATCTGTGAAGTGAGCTTTTCACATTTAGATTAATGCAGTGAGCATTATTTATAGTGTATCAAAACATTTAAGGAGTTAATGAATGATTCAGCTACATTATAGCAGGTGATTTTTGATTGGCTGCTCCATTGTGCATTAGTTAGAACACAACTAATCTCCAAATAACACAATGAATAAATTTGTATGTTCCTGCGAGTGCACTAAAAATTGGGCAAAATTAATGTAAATTTAACATAAAATCAGTGTTTGCAGAGCAAATCAAATGGTTAGGTTATGATAGAAGAACTATAGGATATGTGTGATTCCAGTGATATTAGAACCTTGGATTTTTTCCCATAAGTAATGCTGTATTATTGGACTCCTTTAGAAAAAAGTGCTGGAGAAATATTTGGTTAGCGAAAGAGTTGAAAGCTGTACTGAAACGTACAGGCATAGATCATCAGATACTCTGCAACTTAATGGCCCAGAAATTCGGGTCGGAGGCTTCCCGCGGGTGCAAGCCTCCGACCTGCACTTACCTAGCGCGCCGGCCCACGTGGGATTCCGATCCTGGGCCTCCTCCAACTGCCGGCGCACAGTGCTTGCGTATCCCAGGGGCGCAGTTAGCTCGATGCGTCCCCTGGGATCACGTGGGTCATGGAGAGCCAATGGCAGCAGGGAAATGCGCATTCATAAAATTGACAGGAAGAGCTGTCAAAACTATAAATACTATAAGCCCCAAAACATCACTAAAACTTCAAATATTTTTTTTTTTAAACATCACATTTTTAAAATAACTATATATTACATAAAATAACTATTTTAAACAATAATTTAAATTTTTGAAAAAATTAATTACATTTTCTAACGGGGCTAAAAATAAATTTACCTTTCTTTAAAGTATTTAAAAATAATAAATCTGTGGAAAAAATGTTTTAATTTTGATTAATTCACCACTTACCTTGTTAAAAGCAGGCCTTGCGCCTGCTTTTTATATGTGTAACTCCTGGAGACTTACCCTCCCGGAGAAACCTGCAAAAAAAACGTAAGTTCCATGCGCACGCGCTGCCTCTCCGCCGTATGCGTTCGACCTCTGAACCCTTTCCTTTAAGGGAACGGAAGTTCCGGTTTTCCACGCATGCACAGTGCACGCACGAAACCGGCACTTCCATTGGGCCTACGGGTGAGTACCCCATGCGTACTCACCTGTGGAGACCCGAATTTCTGGGCCAATGGTTCGTATGTTGTTGGGATCATAGAAATTTCAACTACGAAATGTAACAAGTCAGAGATGAATAATGTAGGTTGCAGAGTTAAAGTCATACCCTGATTTTCAAAAGGTTGAGAGAAATTTCACGGAACTTTATCTTGTCAGAAGTTTTACCCACAGTTGATCATTTTTCCCAGAAGATTGAGTAGGCTGGGTACAGTCCATAATAGAACTACAATTATATATAAGCGCAAAAGCAAAATACTGCGGATGCTGGAAATATGAAATAAAAACAGAAATGCTGGAAATACTCAGCAGGTCAGGCAGCATCTGTAGAGAGAGAAATGGAGTTAACGGGGAGAATTTTGCCAGCCCTGGGGAGGCGGGTTTGGAGGCGGGACTGCTGGGAAAATGGCAGAATCTGGGGGCGGGTGCCCATCCCACCCACAACCCGCCTCCGTGCCATCTTCCCAGGAGGCGGGTACCCGACCTGTGCTGGGTGCCGCCTCCCTGAGGCGGGAAGGGGATTAGAGCCACTTAACTGCCTGTTAACAGGTAGTTAACAGGCAGTTAAGAGGATTATTCCCATTTTACCCCTGTAAGTGCAGGCTTCCCGACGTCGGGAAACCCCACCAGGGTCAGGGAGGCGAGCAGTGGGTCTGCGGGGATCGGAGGGGTCGAAAAGTGCACTGTGGAGGTGAGTGATGGGTGCAAGTGTGGAGAGGTAAGTATGTGAGGTGAGTATAAAGTGATAGAAAATGTTTACTTACCTTTGTTTCTTCCTGCAGGCTCCAACAGTTGGGGAACCGGAGACTCCGGCATCTCACCGGCAGAGATGACAGAATGGCTGCTGCAT
Organism: Somniosus microcephalus; assembly: GCF_052327205.1. Taxonomy (NCBI): domain Eukaryota; kingdom Metazoa; phylum Chordata; class Chondrichthyes; order Squaliformes; family Somniosidae; genus Somniosus; species Somniosus microcephalus. The sequence continues at coordinate 284,367,107 of NC_140989.1, read as the reverse complement.
TCTCCGATCCAACAGCCATCTGATTTCTGCTCAGCAGATAGGTTGGATGAGTCTTGAATACAAGGACTCATCAAACTACAGAGAATGTCAGTGTTTGACAGCTTCACAGAGTTGTCAAACGACGACAATTCACCTGTCAAAATGTTTTGACAGATGAAACGTCATATGCTGACGTTCTCTGTCACCGGCATCCCCTTAATTGGCCAATCAAGGGAAAATAGCGTGGGTTGGCCTGAAGTCGCTGGAGGCGGGACTAAAACCCAACAAGTGGGAGTCCCGCCTCCAAAAGCTCCCCATTGGCAAAATCCAGCCCAATGTTTCAGGTCGATGACCCTTCGTCAGAACTGGAAAAAGTTGGAAATGTAACAGGTTTTTAAGCAAGTGTAGGGGCAGAGAGAGGGGGGAGGGGAGGAAAGAACAAAAGGGAAGGTCTGTGATAGGATGGAAGGCAGGAGAGATTAAGAGACAAAAGGAATGGTGGTGCAAGGCAAAAGGAGATGGTAATGGGGCAAGTTAAGAAACAAAAGATGACTCTAGATGAAGTGTAAATGGCAATGGCAGAACCATCAACAGCTGCCATGCAAGAAAGAGAGAGAAGAAAATGATAGGGGCAGAGGTTATGGTCTGAAATTGTTGAACTCAATGTTGAGTCCAGAGGGCTGTAAAGTGCCTAATCGAAAGATGAGGTGCTGTTCCTCGAGCTTACATTGAGCTTCATTGGTACAGTGTAAGAGGCCGGGGATGGAGAGGTCAGATTGGAAATGGAGCGGAGAATTAAAGTGACAGGCGACCGGAAGCTCGGAGTCACCCTTATGGACTGAACGGAGGTGTTCCGCAATGCGGTCACCCAATCTACGTTTGGTCTCCCCAATGTAGAGGAGACCGCATCTTGAGCAGCGAATACAGTATACTAAATTGTAAGAAGTACAAGTAAATCGCTGTTTCACCTGGAAGGAGTGTTTGGGGCCCTGGACAGTGGAAATGGAAGAGGTAAGAGGGCATGTGTTGCATCTCCTGCGCTTGCAAGAGAAGGTGCTGGGCGAAGGGGAAGGGGTGTTAGGGGTGATAGAGGAGTAGACCAGGGTGTTGCGGAGGGAGCGGTCCCTTCGGAATACTGAAAGGGGACGTGAGGGGAAAATGTGTTTGGTGGTGGGATCCCGCTGGAGGTGGCGGAAATGGCGGAGGATGATCCGCTGAATGTGGAGGTTGGTGGGGTGAAAGGTGAGGACAAGGGGAACCCTATCATGGTTCCGGGAGGGAGGGGAAGGGGTGAAAACAGAAGTGCGGGAAATAGAACGGACATGGTCAAGGACCGTGTCAACCACGGTCAAGGACCGTGTCAATCACGGTAGAGGGGAATCCTCGGTTGAGGAAAAAGGAAGACATGCCGGAAGCACTAGTATGGAAGGTGGCATCATCAGAGCAGATGCGGTGGAGATGGAGAAACTGGGAGAATGGAATAGAGTCCTTACAGGAAGCGGGGTGGGAGGAAGTGTAGTCCAGGTAACTGTGGGAGTCACTGGGGTTATAGAGAATGTTTGTCAATAGCCTATCCCCAGAGATGGAGACAGAGAAGTCGAGGCAGGGAAGGGAAGAGTCAGAGATGGACCATGTGAAGGTGAGGGAAGTGTGGAAATTGGAAGCAAAGTGAATGAAATTTTCCAGTTCAGGGCGAGAGCAGGAAACGGCACCGATACAGCCATCAATGTAACGGAAATAGAGGTGAGGGAGGGGACCTGAGTAGGACTGGAACAAAGAATGTTCCACATATCCCACAAAAAGGCAGGCATAGCTTGGACCCATGCCGGTTTCCATAGCAACACCTTTAATTTGGAGGAAATGAGCGGAGTCAAAGGAGAAGTTGTTCAGTGTGAGAACAAGTTCAGCCAGGCTGACTTCCTCCAAATTAAAGGTTTTGATTGTGATGGAGGGAGAGAGAGAGAGATATTGGAGGCAGGAAGTGAGCGAAGGATCATCTATCAGACAACAAGCTTTTCCTTGTATCCCAGCTAGGTGTAGGACAGAGTTGCAGGAACAGCCTCCCATTCAAATCTTGGATGGGTGTGGGTTTTAAAAATACTTGATCAAGATTAGTCTGATTTGAATTTCTACAAATGTTCAATTGGGCACAATCTATCAGAAATACAGAGACTGCAATATTTAAGTGAGGTCTCAATTATGTCATTTAGACACCAAGCAATTTCTTGACGTTTGCGCTGGATTGGCATTGATTTATCCACCCACACACATAAAAGGGGTATCCAGGGTTGATAAAGGCTGTATTGTATCCAGAAATGTATTTAAAGTGGCCTTTAAGAAAATGTATTGCTGTGTTTTGAGGCTGTTTTTCTGAGTTGTTTGTTTATTTTTAATTTGTCAGTGCTTAGTTGTGTAGGGGGCTTTGTGTCAAGTATTTTGTAGATCTCATTGCTTTGGAATGTCACAATATTGATGCAATGGGTTGCTCCATGGGAATTCCTCTTTGCTTTTTTTTTGGAAAAAGAGATAGAACAACAGAGGGATGTCAGAGAGGTCAGCCCCGCGACAGAGGCAGTCTGCACCCAACTCATGGTACCTGCACCTGGATTTGTCAGAGGAGCTCCGCTTGCAGATGCTCTGAATCACCAGCAAAGCAGTGACAGGACGGTGCCATCTGAAGCTGGCACACCAGCAACTAACATGCACCATAGATCTGGCACTACCAATGCAAGTAATGACCAGCTGTGCCCTCTAGTAAGAAAATAACTTGCATTTATATAGTGCCTTTTATGACCTCAGGGCATCCCAAAACATTTCACAGCCAATGAAGTGCTTTTAAAGTATAGTCACTATTGTAACGTAGGAAAAGGCGGCAGCCAATTTGCGCACAGCAAGGTGCCACAAACAGCAATGAAATAGTCTGTTTTAGTGATGCTGATTTAAGAATAGATATCAGCCAGAACAGCTCCTTGTTCTTCTTCAAATAGTGCAGTGGCATCTTTTCCATTCATCTGAGAGGGCAGATGGGGACTTAATTTACCATCTCAACCAAAAGACAGCACTTCCAATAGTGCAGCACTTCCTCTGAAGTGGGATTGAACCCATGGCCTTCTAATTCAGAAGCAAATATTCTAGCACTGAGCCATGGCTGACGCCTATCTCTGCCTCCATGCAGGAATGCTATCGATGGGAAGGGTACAGTGCAGTGGCAAACAGGGACAGGACTACCTTCTCCCTATTACTTAGAAACATAGAAACATAGAAGATAGGAGCAGAAGTAGGCCATTCGGCCCCTCGAGCCTGCTCCGCCATTTAATGAGATCATGGCTGATCATTCAAATTCAGTACCCTGTCCCTGCTTTCTCCCCATATCCCTTGATCCCTTTAGCTTTAAGAAATATATCTAACTCCTTCTTGAATATATTTAATGAATTGGCCTCAACTGCCTTTTGTGGTAGAGAATTCCACAGGTTCACCACTCTCTGGGTGAAGAAATTTCTCCTCACCTCTGTCATAAATGGCTTACCCCTTATCTTTAGACTGTGACCCCCACCATTGGGAACATCCTTCCTGCATCTAGTCTGTCTAGTCCTGTTAGAATTTTATAAGTTTCAATCTCCTCATACGTCATTCCTGCTATCCCAGGTATCAGTCTGGTGAATGTTCGCTGCACTCTCTCCATGGCAAGAACATCCTTCCTCAGATAAGGCGACCAAAACTGCACACAATACTCAAGGTGTGGTCTCACCAAGGCCCTGTACAATTGCAGCAAGACATCCTTGCTCCTGTACTCGAATCCTCTCGCTGTGAAGGCCAACATACCATTTGCCTTCTTAACTGCCTGCTGCACCTGCATGCTTACCTTCAGCAACTGGTGCACAAGGACACCCAGGTCTCATTGCACTTCCCCTTCTCCCAATCTATTGCCGTTCAGATAATAATCTGCCTTCCTGTTTTTGCCACCAAAGTGAATAACCTCGCATTTATCCACATTATACTGCATCTGCCATGCATCTGCCCAATTACCCAACCTGTCCAAATCATACTGGAGTTTCTCGGCATCCTCCTCACAGCACACATGACCACCCAGCTTTGTGTTGTCTGCAAACTTGGAGATAATACATCTAGTTCCCTCGTCTAGATCATTAATATATATTGTGAATAGCTGGGGTCCTAGCACCGATCCCTGCAGTACCCCACTAGTCACTGCCTGCCACTCGGAAAAAGACCCGTTTATTCCAATTCTTTGCTTCCTGTCTGCCAACCAGTTCTCTATCCAAGTCAGTACCTTACCCCCAATCCCATGTGCTGTAACTTTACACGCTAATCTCTTATGCGGGACCTTATCGAAAGCCTTCTGAAAGTCCAAATATACCACATCCACTGGTTCTCCCTTATCTATTCTACCAGTTACATCCTCAAAAAATTCCAGTAGATTAGTCAAGCACGATTTACCTTTTGTAAATCGATGTTGACTTTGTCTGATCCTGTCACTGTTTTCCAAGTGCTCTGCTATTACATCTTTTATAATGGACTCTAGCATTTTCCCCACTACCGATGTCAGGCTTACCGGTCTATAATTCCCCATTTTCTCTCTACCACCTTTTTAAAATAGTGGGGTTACATTAGCTGCCCTCCAATCCATGGGAACTGTGCCTGAGTCTATAGAATTTTGGAATTCATACAATACCACTTCCACTTTGAATGCCATCGAACATGGATTTCGAGTGTTGCACTGCCCTATCCTTTGACCAAAGACTTGGATTCCTGCCTCCACATTTATTGTGTCATGTATTGGGATTTTTCAGACATTTGTGTTACCCAATCAGCCATTGCGTAGGCTGAAATATACATTTAGCATTCCTTTAAGGACTAGACTGCTTACAAGCGATTTCCTGCCTCTCCTATTCGCAAGCTCCCAATGCCAATGTTATGTGAGTGAGGCTGATTCTACAAAATCAGGCTGGGTCAGCTCAATATTAAGTCAGCTGGGTGTTAATGACACACCGTAGACTATTGGAAAAATCTACACTGGCGAGTGTTGGCAGGCTGCTGGAACATGGAGGGCATCACAGGCAAACTCGATCCTACCTTCATCTAATGTTTTCCAGCAGGGGTCACTGGACTGCATCAGGAACAGGAACTCTGGCTGACCTTCCCCTCCCCAGCAAATGATAACAGCCCCAGCTGAGATCAGCTCAACTCAGTACAAACGAGCACAAGCCAGGAATCATTGACGTGATTCCTAGACAGTGTGGCTTAGCGGGACATCCAGCAGTGCTTTTACCCAGCAGCCCTTCGGGGGAGCTATAAAATAAATTTTAAAGGAAACGTCAGCTTACAGAGGTGGATGCTCTGTCAATGGATGGGCCGACCTGGTTAACATCACATTTCTTAGCAAACGAGCTCTTCATTCTAAGTGCCAGCACCAGTACTTTACCTCCTCATTAACCCAGATCACTACAAGAATGTTTTATCTATGAGGTATTGATTACAAATTACTGTACACATCTGTTTTTAATGGATATTACCGGCTAAATCATTATCTTTCAGCATGCATAAATTACCTCAGCTACTAAATAAGTCACAATTCTGGAGAATTGTTTTTACTCTAACACAAAATCCAGCTTATTCCATTAATAATCATTTACTTCAAATGACAGAATGTTACAATGTATTTTTATTTAAAGAGCAGGGAAGAGGGAGAACATTTTGTACAAATTACCTGTCAGTACTGCAAAAAAATTAGATCTAACAAGTCTGCCCTATATAATCACCCACCTCAGATCCCCCCACACTAATCCCACCCCGGGTTAAAATTGACCCCATGGTCGCCATTGGTCTTCCTTTCTAACTATACCACAACCCTAATATCCTTTGTATTAAAAAGTTTTGTCTGATTTGCCTTCTTACTCATAACTTCCTAATGTTAACAATGTCCCTTGTTATTTGAATTCTTCACCATGCTGAACAGTTTGCCGAAGTTGACTTTGTAACTCCCCTATATAATCTTGAAAACCTGAGTCTGATCACTTTGATGTCTTCTCTTTTGCAGAGAGAACAAGCCCATCAGCCTTAACCTTTCCTCATATTCTAGGTTGCCGATGCCCAAACTTGCTTACCTCTGTAATCTCAACTCAAAACTAGGTTTGAGAGAGTGCGAATCTATTGCAGCTGCTCCAACCTGTCTTATTATTATAAATATAATCCACTTGTATAATTAAATTAATTTCTGTACTGATGATGTGTTGATGGAGTTTATTGATGTTCTAATGAACCATGTCAGTGAGTGGTACATCAAAGTTAGACTGCTGATCTCATCAGAAGAAGTGTCAAGTGCAGGCTTGATACTTCCCCACAGGAAGGAAAGCATGGAATAAGTAAAGGTTATTTAGTCTATCAAAACTGCATCTTAAACAGAATAGGCTGATGCTGTGATTATAGAATTTGATTACTTTACACTAGATTTTTCTTTACCCATTTTCCTTCCCTTCTCTCCAGAAGATGTGGACTCATGTGTGGGTATGGCTCCACAGCCAGTTATCACTCTTTGGTACCTCACCCAAGTAATCATACTTTCTTAATTACCCTAGTGAGGTTATTCAACTGTGGGGGCATCGTATCCCAACCGAATCCTATTCCTCCATCCAGTATTAAACTGACCAGCCGGAGTCAATGGATAGTAATCAGAAGCTGGGACCCTGGCTGATTTTTTTCCTTCCTAGTCCAGGGATGTCAATTGTTGTACCCTTACCACCATTTTGGCTGAGATTAAACCTGGGGCCTTCCAAACATGTAAAATGCAATTGGAGTAGCCAGCATCAGTTCAGGAACTAGCAGCAGCTCTTTCTATAATTCTGATTCCTATTTCTCAATGTTTTTACGTCTGTAGAGCTCAATTCCTGGATGTCTTTTTAATGGAATCAAACATACTGCACAAACAAAGTTCTAGGTCACACTTCCTGGTGTATCAGTGAGAAATCCCATGAATATGATATTTACAATTCTTAAATGCATCAGTCGGCTTTTCAAGGATATCCAGAGCTGGGGTTGCCAACTCTGGTTGGATGTGTTCCTGGAGGTTCCATCACATGACCTCCCGCCTCCAACCGCCCCGCCCAGTCAAACAGCTTTTTTTCTCATCAGCAATATTTTTAAAATCAGTAAACAAAAGTGCTCAAACAAAATTTACAAAATGCACAATTTTTAAATTTCCCTATAATTTTTCTCCCAAGTTGCTCACAGCAGTGGCCAAGAGTTTAATCTTTCATTCCTGGAGACTCGAGTTGGCAACCCTATCCAGAGCACTGCAGCTGACGTTTGTCTTTTTTTAAACATTTCTTTGGTGAATTTTGTGCTTAAAAAGGTGAAGTATGTTACTGCAGAGGACTAGAATACTTTTCCATTTCAGGCACCCTGTTTCAGCATTAAGTACTGTTAGATCAGGTATACCAAGGTTAGATGCAGAGCAAGGTTCCTTCTACACTGTCCCAACAATGTGCCTCAACTCAACTTCAGAAGAGCATCCCCCGACTGCAGTAGTGTGGCTCTTGTTTCCCATACCGCCACCTTGTGGTATCTACAGAGAATTACATAGAATATACAGCACAGAAACAAGCCATTCGGCCCAACCAGTCCATGTCAGCATTTATGCTCCACTCGAGCCTCCTCCCATCCTTCCTCATCTAACTCTTATCAGCAAAACCCTCTACAGTATTACCTTCTCTCTCATATGCTTATCTAGCTTCCCCTTAAATGCATCTATACTATTCGCCTCAACTACTCCCTGTGGTAGAAATCAGAATGAGATTGTCAATTTAGCACCAATTAATGTTGAATTAAGGCCAATTTTGTGTCCACGTTGTGACCCTATGCCTGGTAGGAATGGGGTTGTGAAGTCCAAACTCATTTCATGTAGAACAGCCCGTAAGTAGCAAAGATATTGAACCCATCAGTCTGGACTGGTTTTGAACCCCGAGATGAAAGAGCTTTTGTATTTTTTTTGTATATTTGATGGCACAGCAACATGGTTCAGCTGGAGATTACTGTAACAAGGATACAGTAAACTCTTTCTTATCCGGCACCTACGGGACCAGGATGGTGCCGGTTGATGAAAAATTCTGGATAACAGAGAGGTAGGCTATTTTTAACACAAACAAAATAAAACCCACTGACTAACTCGGCCACCGCGGGAGACTCGGACTCAGCAAAACGAGTGCTGGATGGATTCGGCAAGATTACCGGTTATCTATTTTGCCGGTTATTAAAGAATTCCGGATGATTAAGTGCCGTTTAAACAAGAGTTTACTGTAGATGTCTCGGGAACTTGACCCTAGTGTCTGCGGTGGGCATAAAAAACTTGGAGAAATTGTACTGGATACTAGTGCACGAGTTTCAGATTTTCCATGGTCTAATGTACTCTCCAACTACTCAATCTCAGTGATAGTTAATTTAGTATTTGAACTTCTGTGTACAGGGGAGACATCCAGGCACCTACACTTTTTTATATATTGAGAAAGCTAAGTGAAGAGCTCAAACCCATAGTGCATGGCTCCACCAAGGTTAAAAAGTGTAGGAAAGAACATGAGGTAAATAGGAAAATAATGGTTAGAAGATGGCAAGATTGGATTTTATAAATTGTAGCAGGAAATGATAGAATGAAGGTTAAAGGAATGCCACAGTTTTGAGGTCCCAGAAAACAATGAGTTATATTACAACACAGTGCGGTAAGTCCTGATATCTCCACAGTGAGGATGGAGGAAGGAGAAAGAGCATGTAGGACTGTGTATTTGCAGGTTTGGAAGAACAAAACAGGAGTAACACTGAGTATGTGGGGGAGAGATTAACAGGCAGGAGAAGCAGTATATGAAGCTTCAATGTTGGTGTTCTGCACAGATTTATTTTGGATTCACAGAATGTTGCTGCAGCAACTCTTGAGTTATTGAAATAAAATAACATCCTTCTAGAAATGATCATCCTTACAGCACAGACTGTGTTTAGTTAATATGTTTGTCTTTGTCTTATTAAACTAATGAAGAATGTTTAGCAGTAGGAGACTTTGAGAGTAACTCACCGTGAACTGTCCCTAACAGAAGAATCATTCTGGATCAAGCAGTGATCAGTCTTGCACTACAGGAGGGGATAAAGTGAAAAGAACAGGCTGGACAAATGTGTTTTCCATGATACTTAACAGCAGGAGAGTTCTTGATACTAAAGCTCAGCAGTACCAAAGCATAAACTTTTCCCACTTCTTACATCCCCAGGAATTAATATAAAACAAAATTAAGGTTACAGCCTGGTTGGGGCTATAAGAGTAAAATGCTTGTAATTCATGTTGACAACAGTATTTCACAGTTCCCCTTTACTGCACTCAATATTACCTATTGTTATAACATTTATAAAGGTAATTAATTGGAGAGTCATGTTTTACATCAGAACTGTGGGATGAACTTATTTCAATAATTCTGTCACAAGGTCAATGGAATATACAGGATTCATCTCCCAAACTCAAACTGCTGAGCATCTTTGAGAAATAAACCAGTTAAAAATATAACATTTAAATGCATTCAGGCCCTAAATCTGTAAAATATGAACATCGGTGTCACAACCTTTGTGTATATAGATTTCTTTTTCTTCAAAAGGTCAGAGGTCAATGTCAGAATGCCCCTATGACAGCCATTAACTACACCCAGTGAAGTTACTCCTTATTGATCCGTATTTTCAAAGTATCTATTATGTCACAGATAAAAGATGGTCGGATCACAACGTTCTAAAACAGATAATTCATAAATGGCGCAAAGGGTCATGCAGTTTTGATATATTGCTGTTTCACTTTAAAAACTGGTTAAAAGTCACTGAAAGAGGCTGCAAATGGCTCAATATCACTGGCGTCCTTATTGCTACCGGCATAAGGAAAAACACAGCTGAAATGGTCTGCCTGGCTTTGAGAGCCAACCTGTAAGATCTACATTGCACAGGGATGAACTGCATTATTTCAACCAGAGAGGTAAGGGGAAAGGTTAGAAGATAGTAATGCTTGCAATCTGTTCTTAGACAAAAGGATTCCACTTTCCAGTTTTTCTCTTCCTCTCCTGAAGATGCTGATTTGTGCTGGGGTAATGGTTCCACAGGCATCTGTTGTCACAGTAAAGCTTAATCCTGTCCTAATCTGACATCCACACTCACACGCTTTCCAGCAGGAATCGCAGGATGGCGATCAGGACTGGGAATTCTGGCAGACCTTCTGTTCCCTAGCCCAAGGGGCATTGGGGCCATTCGTAGAGACCCAAGTGCGGCCCCAGTTGGGATTGAACCTGGAACCTTCCTGGTTTGGGGTTTATCATGGAGTTGTGCTGCTCGCAACTGTCCCTCCAATACAAATGTAACATTTATTCATTTATCTGCCGTATTTCAATGCGTATGCCTCTCAAAGCTGATGAAGGCGCAGAAGCAGAGGCAGGACCCCTTTGAAATGTTCTGTGCAAGAAGGATGTTGGATGTGAGCTGAGAGGGCAGAGCCACCAACAGTGAATTAATGAGGAGTGGCCTGCGTGCAACAGCAATCTTACAGTGAGAAGATTACGATGGCACGGAGTGTGTGACATATAGCTGAAGATCAGTACTGTTGTAAGGTGAAAGGGTGAGTTGCAAATGGAGAACGATCATGTGAAATGCCAAAGTTGAAATATTGGGACTGTGTGCAGAAAGACCTGAATGAAATGACAATGACTAGACAGCGGTGTGACTGTGAGGGGCAATGGTGAGGTCATGTGGTGTCTATGACCAGCCTTGTGACATATAACATAATCGCAGAAGGGGCAGTGGCTATTTGAAAAACCTTCTTAATCCCACAAATGTACCTTATTATCATCCCATTGGTGCTATACAGAGAAGATTGACTCCTCAAAAGGAGAAGAAAAAGCCTCAGTTAGGAAAAATGTATAAGAGCCACGATAGAAATATTAACTGGTTCCCCAGATAGCCTAAAAGATAAAGGCGCCACTGATGTAGTACTAAATGACACAAACCCAGTTGAGGTTAACTAATTCAGTCTGTTGTGAGTTAGATGAGTTCAGCTGGGACAGCAATTGGGAAGCTACCTTTGGTCTGAGTGCCCCCGTGGTAAAGAGGGGAAAACCTGCGAGGGTTCCTGTTCCTGATCACTATCTCATGGCTCTTGCTGGAAAGTGTGGACGTGTATACATTGAGCGAGGACAGCACTGGAACTCAAAATGGATGCCTTCCACGATGAGTAGCCTGCTGGTACTCATTATCTGGGATCACACATGAAATGGCCGCCTGGACGAAGTACCTGTGGAACTGTCACCTTGCAAAAGTCACTGATATTAGGACAGGAGGGCGGGAAAGGGGATCAAATTAGAAAAAAACAATCAAATGTGAATTGATTCACCATACAGACAAGGAAGGTCCCATGTTCAATGCTTGATCTGTGCTGTGTCAGCTGATCTCAGTTGAGGTGGGATTAGGGGGGCAATAATAATTCTTAGCAGGTTCGAGCTGGGAACACATATTCCAAGGGGCACTACAACTGATATTGTGTCAAACCAGGAAGGGACTTTGCTGAGTGTACTCTTTGGTGACTTAAGAGCCCAATAAGGGTTAAAATGAATTAACAAGAATTGCATGCCATGGGCGTGATTAAACATCGCGATACGATTGACTGCAATTCAGTCAATGACTTCAGTAATTTGCATGTGACATTTTTAAAGGGGCACGCTCTTGAAGAATAAAGCATTGGCAATATTTGCTCAAATTTTCATGTTTAATATTTTCAAAGGAAACTTAACATGTAAAAATACTACATGATTCTGTATAATTTTGTAATGCTCGAGGCTGCAAATAGTCCTTCTCATTTTTTTTAGTTACCTGATGGTTTAGTGAATAAATCTGGCACGGTACTAAGGGATACAGACTAGCAACGTCCCAAGTTTGATCCCTGATCTGTGTTGAATTAACTATCTGAGCTGGGCAAGAGCAGAGGTGCTACAATTTCCCTCAGTGCTCCCAAGCTCGGCAGGGGAAAAATCAGCCAGGGTTCCAGCTTCTGATCTCCATCCAGCTGGAAAGTGCGTATGTGGACACTGGGTTAGGAAAGGACCAGACAAGTGAAGAAATAGCCGCTCCAGTGAGGTAGCTTAGGTTTGGCCAGGGCTGAGGTGAATTGTTGGAAACATACCCTGGAATGAGTCAGCACCTTCCAGAGAGATGCAGAACAGTGGGAGGGTGAACTACATTTAATAGCTGTTATGCATTCCTGTTTTGGGAGCTGTAAGAAGAATTCTATGACACAGAGGTTGCCATTAATCTGCTCAAAAGCATTGTGTTATTTGTATGATCAGTGGGATAAAACTTTACAGTGGTGTAATAAATAGTAACACTGGCATAATACGACGGCACATGGCTTGCAATTTAACACCTTAATTCTTCTTTTTTAGGTCGTGATTTTTAATCAAATATATTATAATGTTGCATAGAAACCATGATTTGTGGGTCACTCAGTCAGTATAATCTCTTTGAATAGTTGTTATACAAACTGTTAAAACAAATCTTTAATTTACACGTGTTTTCTGAAATCTGTTACCGGCAGGAAGGCCGATAATTGCTAAATGAATGTTTAAGGTGCACAATGCATAATCAATTATCTTTATTATTTAAAATACAAAAGTATGGCGAGCTCACCACTCCAGGTTCTGTGCCTCTGCTGAGCTAAATAAGATGTCTAAGGAGCCCAGCTCAAGTCTTCCAAAACCCCCTGTTAGTGTTCTTTCATGCCAATTAGACACATTTTGCATGGTTATAGTGGCAGTCTCCGTGACTACGAGGGGCTCTGTTAGCTCTATCAGCTTTTAAACTGCAAGAAAGGGACATTCTCTTAGCAAATAAAGAATAATCAGCATTTGTTGTTTGCCTGTTTTTTTTTACATATTAACCCATATAGGAGCAGGGAGTAATTTAACAAGAAGTCACTAAGTTTTATGAGAGTGCATTACAGTAACAGATCTCTATCTGCTTCCTTCTCCCCCTTTACAACTTAATAGGGCCCACACTCCAGTTAGAACACACACTTTCAAGAAAGGGGGTTCTATTACGTATTGCAATCAGGAATGGGAGCCCTGGCTGAATTTTCACCTCCCTAGTTTGGGCATACAGAGGATAGTTGTCGTGCCCCATCTCAGGTAAGATCAGTAGAAACCAAGGATTGAACTCCCTGATCTGCGTAGCTCATTGCTACACTACATGGTGCAATTACATATTTTCTCTCTCTCATTCAAGTGATCATTCCTTTCATTCCTGGAATTCTAATAGTCATTCTACGATCAAATCTAACAGATTCACACTCGCAAATAGTCTTGACTTTGAAATATATGTGCTACTTTGCCGTGACGTACCAAACATTCAGTCTTGAAACCACAATGGTACAAACTCTGATTGGCAAAGTTCATGTACAAATGTTTAACGGACTTATACTATGTTTCTGTGTGTTAACCCGTTTATTTTGAGCAGGCTAATGTCGATGTAATCGGGGCCCGGTCTGCATATTTAAAGAAGGACCCCGTTGGTTTCTGACTGGTGTCCTTCCTGACTGCTCAGAAAAGCAGGTTAAAATTGGAACCTGCAGGAAGATAGCGGGACCTCGGCAGTTAAGTCCCCAGGGCGATTTTAACTGCCTTCCTCTCCTGAAGGCACTGACCCATCCTAGGGCACAGTTCCACAAGTTGCAGACCCTCTCTCAAATCTCACCTAAGTAGTCATTCTTCATGTGTGAACTTGAACATTTGTTAATATACTATCTGACTGTGAGGGCATTTAATCTGATCCCGACCCTGTCCTCATCCAACACCCATCCATGCCCACTTTCCTGGCAAGGGTCATTTGATAACAATCAAAGGAGGAATACTAAGGCCAATTGCAGTGCTCAACCGCTGCGATAGGTGAGATCAGTGAACTCAGTACAGATTCAGACCTGAGGTTTATACATCCTGTACATCTCAGCACCACACCGGGATTCCCAAACTCCCTCGGCCATTGGAGAGCCTGGCAAAAACATTTGTTTTGTAGTTAGCAGAATATCACAGACAAAAAACAGTTAAACTCTGTTAACTGACCAAGATTTCCATCACAGGTTTAAGAAAATGATTCTAAGAAATGTGCCATTCACAAGTGCTGTGTGTCAGATTAATTGGAACAGATTGAACTATTAGGCAGCGACACACACTTTAACACTTCAATGTAATTATGTAAGAAACATCATTTAATTTCAGAAGTAGTAATTCCTTCTGTCAACCTAAGTTGGATTTTTTTTTAACTCTAACTGTTAAAACCATACTAAATACTCTTTGAATTATTGTGATCCTTTAGTTAAAAAAAATTCTCTAAGGGTTTAGTGGGCAATTGTATCGTGAGGTACAGAGCTGTGCCATACGGACCAGGAAGGTGCCAGGTAGAACCTCCCGCCTGTGCTGATTCAGAGTGGGAGTTGGGGTGTTACAATTTGTCTCAACACCCCTGGGCTGAGAGAGGGGAAATCAGCCAGGGTTCCTGCCCCTATTTCCTGTCCGATGACCACTGCTGGAGAGTACATGGGTTGTAGGTGTTAGGTGAGCTGGAACTGGGCTTGATTGATGGACTCTCCGTCGTCGAGTGCCCAGTGCCTCATACATGGCGGAACAGCTACTTGGGCGAGGGGCCATATGGCAACCAGTAAAGCACAGAACCGTACGCTGGCAAGAGTCAGCACCTTCAATGGAGGAGGGGTGAAAACTGGCAATACCAATACAAGCTCGCCACCACCTTCTCACGGGAAACTAGGGATGGGCAGTAAATGCTGGCCTTGCCAGCAATGCCTGTAACCTGAGAATGACTTAAAAAATTAAAGACAAATTAGATAATGAGACATTTATCAACTTACTGACAGATTTATTTTAAAACTTAATGTTATTGAAGTATTTTTGGAGACATTGAAAAGTTGTATTCTTTGAAATGCCGTGCAGGTAGCAGAATAAAGGAGGTGGCTATTGTAGCGGATTTACCACTTTTTAGTTTAACCATAAGTAACAGCTCATCCACTGTTTGGGCACTCTCTGGTGAGCACAGTGACAGCGACTCTGTGTCTGGAAGCCCCACTGAGTCATGAAATGAGCAAGAATCCATGCACCTGATCAGCCCCTATTAGGTCCCCCTCAGGCTGATGAAGCCTGCCAGCCTCCAACATGTTAACAGATAACCAGCTCCTGCAGAAATCACCAGTGCAAACCGCGTCTCCTGATATAAATTACACCTTCAGCTATCTGCCTTCGGGTTTCTCTTTGTGGTTTTTTTTCTGTTTAAAGTTTACCCGGTCCAAACAATAGATAAAGTTTGTTTACATAGGATATGCGGCGCAGAAACAGGCCATTCGGCCCAACCAGTCCATGCCGGCAATGCCGCTTGTGGCAGCCGGGCTGGGGATGTGGCGCTTTGCCATGGCAGTTAAGGGTTTGAGCCGAGTGGACTTGTCCATGGTGAGCAGACGCTTCCATGGTGAGCAGACGCTTCCGGGTCCGGCCCGGCCTGGGTGGGTGGGAGGTGGATGCCGTGACATTCAGCAAGGAGAAGGAGTCCCTGAAAAACTGTACGTCCCTCTGCCATCAAACCGAGTGAGCAATACAAAGTCAAAGCCCCCAATTATCAGATCAAATAATGAAACAATATATATATTATTATTTCTGGGGGAAAAAGGACCAAATGTAAACAAATATTATTTGTTTCTTAACAAATGGCTCCTGACTTAATCACATACTGTCTTCTTTTATATATATAATTAAAAGTTAAATGATTAACTAGGCTGCTTTGACAGCCACATGCGGTACAGCTACAACAGTATTGCTGTAAAATCAAGAGAGAGACAGAGCAAGAGAGAGAGAGAGAGAATTGAGCCTAACAGACTGATCCTTAACTATTATTTGCCCATTATTGGATAGAATTGAATCTCACCAGCCTTTGGAAGAGAATAATAAAAGATCTGTAGGTATTACTAGGCCCTGTCCTCCCATCGTGCAAGTCTAAATTCCCAGGGGCTCCATTGCCAGCACTGGCTCAGCTTGTCCGATCATTTATCCATAATTAGAAAATTAATATTTTAGATGGGAGCTATGATGAACCCATTATGGTGATGGGCCCTGATATCAATTATAACTTCAATTTCGATTTCACTTAACTGCAAGTAATGGGTCCTGGTGGCAGCGTAGTGATGGGATAGGGCCGCGGAGCGTGACGAATACAGATCACTGCACATTAGGATGAGCAATTATTTGAACATGTATAAAAACTATTTACAAGCAATGTAATTGACCGGGGTCAGAGGGAGATGCTGAAAAAATGGACAGGTTGACAAATTTTTGTTCCATACCAACAGAAAAGATTTATTAATTTCTTTGGCTGTAATTGAATTTTTGAAGGGTTCTTGTTAAACTCTCATTGCATTGCTCATCTCCCGCGCTGACCTTACATAGATCTAGTGCCATACTTTCTTGTTGCCTTCATAGCCCTTGGCAGAGAGATTGCTGATGGAATTTATAAAAAAACAAGCAGACGGTTTAGAAATTGATTCCATGCACTGGAGGGGAGGTGGGGTGTGTGGGAGGAGCAACTGCAGCAACATACTGCTGGCTGTCTCTACACCAAAAAAAATAATTACCCGGTTAAAGATCTCTGCATTTTTAAGTAAGGATGAAACAATTTATGAAAAATATCGGGTATCTTATTTTCCCAATTTCCCATGGCCTTGGGAGGTTTCTGCCTGCTTTTTCCTGACAGTCGCCCATGCATTCTCAGTTTCTCGTTTGAAGCAATACGATGTCAGTTTAATTGTTCACTGTCAGGGGTAGACCAGCAGATAACAAGCTTAGCAAATGGTGTCTGCTGTAGCTACACATTGATTAATATTTTACATGTTATTATGCTGTGTCCATTACGACAGCAAATTAAACTATAAATCACACCCTCTGCTTGTGTCACTGAATCATAAATTGTCTTCCCTTCGTGCTCGAGTGCAGCAGCTCCCAGGGCAGTCCTTCATAAGGCAACAATGCTCAGAAAGTGCCTGTATTCTTTACACTGAATTATGGACTAGTCAGAAGCATAGTATACATCAGGCATTATGACAAATGGGGAGTTTATTCTGCCATAAAACAGAAGACAACCCTACACCCTAGGTAAAAGTTTGCAATCTTTCTCCTTTTTTTTAAATACCCATAGTATAGTTGTAGTTACCACTAGGATAAGAAAAAAAGCCTGCGGTGGTCTCTGGATTTTGAAACCCGCAAAGGAAATACACAATGATATTTAAGATTTTAAAAGAAACATTTCGAGCATTTCAAAGAAATATTTGGGGTAAAAATGTACAAATAGGAATTAAGAAAATGGTCATTTTTCTCTCAGAGCTTTAACCACCGGTCAATTGCAGCTGTATCTGAGTTGAGAAAAAAACACAGCAACGACAAATATTAAAATTATAATGCACAAAGAAGGTTCAAAGGAACTGCCGCAATCTACGTTAAATAAATCTAATATCTTTCTAGCCCCCAATTATTCTTTTGGATTTGACTTTAAATCATGGTTCCATCAGCCATCTCAGGTGGACGTAAAAGACCCTATGACGCTATTTTTGAAGAAGAGCAGGGGAGGTCTCCCTGGTGTCCTGGCCAATATTTATCCCTCAACCAACACCTAAAACAAATGACCTGGTCATTTATTAAATTGCTGCTTGTGGGATCTTGCTGTGTACAAATTGACTTCAAAAGTACTCCATTGGCTTTAAAGCGCTTTGGGACATCCTGAACTTGTGAAAGGCACTCAATAAATGCAAGTCTTTCGTTAAGTTTTTCCTTTACTCTCCCCTGCTCAAAAGTACTAAGTGGCATTAAAGTACAGTCCCATGGCAACTCTCGGGCACCTTGACTAAGTAAGTATTCTTGTTTGTGAATCCAGGTTGTGAGTGCCAGCAGTCTGTTTGACAATAGAGAGTATACAGCAGCAGAAACTTTTCTTTTATATTCGTTCATGGGATGTGGGTGTCGTTGGCAAGTTGCCCTTGAGAAGGTGGTGGTGAGCCGCCTTCTTGAACCGCTGCAGTCCGTGTGGTGAAGGCACTCCCACAATGCTGTAGGGAGGGAGTTCCAGGATTTTGTCCCAGCGACGATGAAGGAATGTTAATATACTTCCAAGTAAGGATGGTGTGTGACTTGGAGGGGAACTTGGAGGTGGTGGTGTCCCATTGCGCCTGCTGCCCTTGTGCTTCTAGGTGGTAGAGGTCGCGGGTTTGGGAGGTGCTTCCGAAGAAGCCTTGGCGAGTTGTTGCAGTGCATCTTGTAGATGGTACACACTGCAGCCACGGTACACCGGTGGTGGAGGGAGTGAATGTTTAAGGTGGTGGATGGGGTGCCAATCAAGCGGGCTGTTTTGTCCTGGATGGTGTCGAGCTTCTTCAGTATTGTTGGAGTTGCACTCATCCAACCAAGTGGTGAATATTCCATCACACTCCTGACTTGTGCCTTGTAGATGGTGGAAAGGCTTTGAGGAGTCAGGAGGTGAGACACTCACCGCAGAACACCCAGCCTCTGACCTGCTCAGTATTTATGTGGCTGGTCCAGTTGAGTTTCTGGTCAATGGTGACCCTCAGGATGTTGATGGCGGGGGATTCGGCAATGGTAATACAACTGAATGTCAAGGGGCGGTGGTTAGACTCTCGCTTGTTGGAGATAGTCATTGCCTGGCACTTGTGTGGCGTGCATGTTACCTGCCACTTATCAGCCCAAGCTTGAATGTTTCCCAGGCCTTGCTGCATGCGGGCATGGACTGCTTCATTATCTGAGGAGTTGCGAATGGCACTGAACACTGTGCAGTCATCAGCGAACATCCCCACTTCTGACCTTATGATGGAGGGAAGGCCATTGCTGAAGCAGCTGAAGATGGTTGGGCCTAGGACATTGCCCTGAGGAACTCCTGCAGCGATGTCCTGGGGCTGTGATGATTGACCTCCAACCACCACAACCATCTTCCTTTGTTCGAGGTATGACTCCAGTCAGTGGAGAGTTTTTCCCCGATTGCCATTGACTTCAGTTTTACTAGGGCTCCTTGATGCCACACTCGGTCAAATGCTGCCTTGATGTCACTCTCACCTCACCTCTGGAATTCAGCTCTTTTGTCCATGTTTGGACCAAGGCTGTAATGAGGTCTGGAGCCGAGTGTCCTGGTGGAACCCAAACTGAGCATCAATGAGCCGGCTATTGGTGAGTAAGTGTTGCTTGATAGTACTGTTGATGACATCTTCCATCACTTTGCTGATGATTGAGAGTAGACTAATGGGGCAGTAATTGGTTGGATTGGATTTGTCCTGCTTTTTGTGGACAGGACATACCTGGGCAGTTTTCCACATTGTCGGATAGATGTCAGTGTTATAGTTGTATTGGAACAGCTTGGCTAGTGGAGCGGCTAGTTCTGGAGCACAAGTCTTCAGCACGACAGCTGGGATGTTGTCATGGCCCACAGTCTTTGCTGTATCCAGTGTGCTCAGCCGTTTCTTGATATCACGTGGAGTGAATCGAATTGGCTGAAGACTGGCTTCTGTGATGGTGGGGACCTCAAGAGGAGGCCAATATGGATCATCCACTCGCCACTTCTGGCTTAAGATGGTTGCAAACGCTTCAGCACTCATTTTGCACTCATTAATGCTGGCCTTACCAATGATGTCCACATCCCATAAATGAAAAAAAAAACATGCTGGGCTCCACCATCATTGAGGATGGGGATATTCATGGAGCCTGCTCCTCCTGTTAGTTGTTTAATGGTCCACCACCATTCACAACTGGATGTGGCAGGACTGCAGAGCTTTGATCTGATCCGTTGATTGTGGGCTGGCTTAGCTCTGTCTATACATGCTGCTTCCGCTTTTTAGCATGCATGTAGTCCTGTGTTGCAGCTTTCCCAGGTTGGCACTGCATTTTTAGGTCCGCTTGGTGCTGCTCCTAGCATGCACTTCTACACTCCTTATTGAACCAGGGTTGGTCCCCTAGCTTGATGGTAATGGTAGAGCAAGGGATATGCCGGGCCATGAGGTTACAGATTGTGGTGGAATACAATTCTGCTGCTGCTGATGGCCCACAGCACCTCATAGATGTTCAGTTTTGAGCTGCTAAATTTGTTCTGAATCTATCCCATTTAGCACGGTGGTAGTGCCACACAACACGATGGAAGGTGTCCTCAGCGTGAAGATGGGACTTCACCTCCACAATGACTGGGCGGTGGTCACTGTTACCAATGCTCTCATCGACAGATGCATCTGGGACAGGTAGATTGGTGAGGACGAGGTCAAGTAGGTTTTTCCCTCGTGTTGGTTCTCTCACCACCTGTTGCAGGCCCAGACTGGCAGTTATGTCCATCAGCACTCGGCCAGCAGTGGTGCTACCGAGCCACTCTTGGTGATGGACATTGAACTCCCCCACCCAGAGTACATTCTGTGCTCTTGCTACTCTCAGTGCTTCTTCCAAGTGGTGTTCAATATGGAGTAGTACTTGATTCGTCAGCTGAGGGAGGGCGGTAGGTGGTAATCACCACAAGGTTTCCTTGCCCATGCTTGACCTGAAGCCATGAGACTTCATGGGGTTTGGAGTCAATGTTCCACTCCTTCACGACTGTATACCACTGTGCCACCTGGTGGGTCTGTCCTGCTGGTGGGACAGGACAGACTGTGAGTATGACTATGTCAGGCTGTTTCTTGACGAGTCTGTGGGACAGCTCTTCCAAATTTGGCACAAGTCCCCAGATGTTGGTGAGGAGGAATTTGCAGGGTCGACTGGGCTGCATGTGTCGCTGTCGTGTCCGTAGCCGGTGCCGGGTGGTCCGTCCGGTTATATTCTTATTGTTTTTTGTAGCGGTTGTGTACAACTGAGTGGCTTGCTAGGGCAGTTAAGAGTCACATATAGGCTAGACCAGGTAAGGATGGCAGATTTCCTAAAGGACATTAGTGAACCAGATGGGTTTTTACAACAGTCCGATATTCATAGTCACCATTACTGATACTAGCTTTTTATCCCAGATTTATCTAATTAACTGCCAATGGTGGGATTTGAACTCATGTCTACCAGATCATTAGTCCAGGCCTCTGGATTACTAGTCCAGTAACTATAAGCACTATGCTACCGGTCCCATAACTCTAACCTGAATCTCTCTGTAGTCCAATTGCACTGAGTTCTAATGTTCCCCTTGCAACTCCAAATTACAAAAAAAAATTAAATCTTAAAACACGTGATAAAGAAGGTTGCAGATGGGCTTCTTCGATAGCTCAGCCAGAGCATAGCAGAGACATACAGACCAGGAAAGTCTGATATTCAATTCACGACCTGTGTCGAATTAGTCAATCTCAGACTGGATAGCGGTGGGTCTGCTACAATTGGTCTCAGCGCTATGGATTGTAAAGGGGAAGAAAAATATCGGCCAAGGCTTCCACTTCAGATCTCTATCTAGTGCGTGGACACCAGGTGAGGACAGGATAGGGCTTGGCTGTGATGCCCCCTGTGTTGAATATATTTCCAAAACCCACAGTCAAGGCTCACACATGAATAACGACCTCTTGGTAAGGTATTGGAAGAACCCTGGTGCCCAGGCAACTGCACCCTAGGAAGGAGTTTACCACCTTCAGGAGATGACAAAATTGGTGAAGGAAAATACAGAGGTCAAAGCTGCTAACAATAAAGGTAA
Source organism: Somniosus microcephalus (assembly GCF_052327205.1). Classification (NCBI taxonomy): domain Eukaryota; kingdom Metazoa; phylum Chordata; class Chondrichthyes; order Squaliformes; family Somniosidae; genus Somniosus; species Somniosus microcephalus. The sequence continues at coordinate 284,345,372 of NC_140989.1, read as the reverse complement.
AAAGAAAAACTGACAAAACAGAAAATCTTAAATCAAAATGCAAAATGCTGGAAATGCTCAGGAGATCAGTCAGTAACCAAAAGGGAAAGATAGTGTTAACGTTGCCGATGGGATCCCTAACAGTCTGCATTGATAATAACGCAATATGATTTTGGAAAACAATTAAATATTTCAAAATATATATTTTGTACACAACATTTAGCACGTTTGTTACGAATATGCTACGTAGAAAATCTATAATAGGAAGAATCTCTAAATTCACATATATGCAAGTATGGTTTTAGTAATAAGCAATTTTTTATTTCCTGTTTCCAGTGAGAGGCAGCTCGTTTACCCACATGTTTTTCGAAATGATAACAGATAATAGATGTTATAAGTTTTAAATGTTAACCTAATTCATTCGCTGGGTTTTTAAATTTATTTGTTTGAAGCGATCAGGACAGCAGGAAATCAAGCCGCAGCCAACTGCATTGTGTTGAGTGGGAGGTCAAGTGGTCGCTATGTGTGGCCTAAAATCCAGGCTTTGTTAAGATGATGGCATTAAATGGGAATTACATCTGAGGTCAAGTGACCGTAATAACAGGGGACACAGAAAGCCCCCTGAAATCATTCACTTGGTGATGGAAATGACATGAAGCTGACACAATCCCCCATCTTCAGTTGAGGTGAGATGGGACTAAAATCCATTGCTGCTGAACATTTCACCTGCTGATAGCTAGCCTGACCCCTGACGAGGCTTATCGTGCCTGTGCCTTCATTGCTGGCTGCAATTCCAATGATAGAACAGAATATTCTAGTACTTTTATTCTGCTGCTGATACTATTAAAATTAGACTGTGACATAGTTGCCAAAGTGTTTTTTTAAAAAGTTTTGCAAAGATTGCATCTTCATACTCTATGGCGCAGATATTATCTGGGGTATATTTTATTTTTCTCCAGTATTTTGTGTGATTGTTAACTTTTCTTTTAAAAATGATTTTCTTTTATTTGTATAAAACTTTGTGCTCATTAAGAAGAGAGATTTTGGGACTGGGGAATGGTACATTTTCTGTTTCTGCTTCAGGCATCCAGTGACAACAAGCACTCCCCAATGCAGTTAGGTGCAGAGTACAACTGTCATGACAATATGAGATAACACAAAAACCTTAGAGGAACACCCATATGTACCAGGCAGATATTGCTCCATTTCCTACACAAGCCAGCTCGTCCCAGAGTGAGACTGCCAAATCAGCTTTCCATGCCCATTAGAAACTGGGTTGAGACTGCCCAAACTCACTTACTATAGATCCCTTACAGTCAGCAGAGTGTATCAAATCCCCTCAGTCTGGGTTGGATTTGAATTCAGGTCCAAGAGATGAAAGACTCGTGTCTTAATCACTGCACCACTTACTCCCTCAATCTTCCTTTTTCTTTTAGCTTTCTTCATGACATTTAGGGCGATACCATACTGAGTGAAAACATGAATAGGCACGTGACCTGCTCCCAGATTTCTGCCAATGATGTTCTGTTACTTGGCACTAGAAGGCTTGTCAGAGCGACTCAAGTGGTAGGAAGTGACCTAATCTCACCTTGACCTCTGGTTCGCCTCCCCCCTCTCCGTGAGACTGCAGGACGTTGCAGCATGAGTTCACACTCCATAACGCTGAACTTTCAACTCCAGTGGGTGCATAAAACTGGCAGTAGTGGATCTGCCGCCCGTATTACACCCTGTCCGATTTGTGTTTCCATTGAAATCAATAGAAAGGAAAATCGGCCGACGTTTATGATGGGCGGACAATCCGCTGCAGCCCGTTTTACGCACCCACCAGAGTTGAAAGTTCCACCCATGTTGTTAGATATTGATTCCCAACAAAAACCGCATGGGCCACGCTAAAGATAATTTTAATCAAAGAGGATGAAACTAAGATAATCTGCTCTCTTCATAATTGTTGATCATCTAATTCAATCTCTTTCACAGCACCTACACAATAGTGACGTTACGAACACAAGGAATTATGGAACAAAAAAAAAGAAGGCCCACCCCCACTGTCTCAGGACAACTAGGGATGGACAATAAGTATCACCTTCCTAAGTGTCGCCCACAACCCAAGAACAAATTTTTTAAAAGTCCAGTTAGAACATCGAACCACTCCTTCCTCAGCCCATGTACAATCTGCCCTTTTGTGGACCCCACCCATTTAAAAAAATTCGATCATGGGATGTGGGCATCGCTGGCAAGGCCAGTATTTATTGCTCATCCCTAATTGCCCTTGAGAAGGTGGTGGTGAGCTGCCTTCTTGAACTGCTGCAGTCCGTGCAGTGAAGGTACTCCCACAGTGCTCTTAGGTAGGGAGTTCCAGGATTTTGACCCAGCGGTGATGAAGGAACAGTGATATATTTCCAAGTCAGGATGGTGTGTGACTTGGAGGGGAACTTGGAGTTGGTGGTGTTCCTATGTATCTGCTGCCCTTGTCCTAGGTGGTAGAGGTCGCAGGTTTTGGAGGTGCTGCCGAAGAAACCTTGGCTAGTTGCTGCAATTCATCTTGTAGATGGCACACACTGTAGCCATGGTACGCCAGCGGTGGAGGGAGTGAACGTTTAAGGTGGGTGATGGGGTACCAATCAAGCGGGCTGCTTTGTCTTGGATGGTGTCGAGTTTCTTGAGTGTTGTTGGAGCTGCACTCATCCAAGCAAGTGGAAAGTATTCAATCACACTCCTGACTTGTGCCTTGTAGATGGTGGAAAGGCTTTGGTGAGTCAGAAGGTGAGACACTCGCCACAGAATACCCAGCCTCTGACCTGCTCTTGTTGTCACAGTATTTATGTGGCTGGTCCAGTTAAGTTTCTGGTCAATGGTGACCCCCCCAGGATAATGATGGTGGGGGATTCGGCGATGGTAATGCCATTGAATGTCGGAGGGGCATTGGTTAGACGCTCACTTGTTGCCTGGCATGTGTATGGCGCGAATGTTAGCTGCCACTTATCAGCCCAAGCCTGAATGCCATCCAGGTCTTGCTGCATGCAAGCATGGACTGTTTCATTTTCTGAGGAGTTGCGAATGGCACTGAACACTGTGCAGTCATCAGCAAACATCCCCACATCTGACCTTATGATGGAGGGAAGGTCATTGATGAAGCAGCTGAAGATGGTTGGGCCTAGGACACTGCCCTGAGGAACTCCTGCAGCGATGTCCTGGGGCTGTGATAATTGACCTCCAACCACCACAGCCATCTTCCTTTATGCTAGTTATGACTCTAACCAGTGGAGAGATTTCCCCTGATTCCCATTGACTTCAGTTTTACTAGGGTTCCTTGATGCCACACTCGGTCAAATGCTCCTTGATGTCAAGGGCAGTCAATCTCACCTCACCTCTGGAATTCAACACTTTTGTCCATGTTTGGAGCCAAGCTGTAATGAGGTAGGGGGCCGAGTGGTCTTGGCAGAATCCAAACTGGGCTTCAGTGAGCAGGTTATTGGTGAGTAAGTGCTGCTTGATAGCACTGTTGATGACACCTTCCATCACTTTGCTGATGATTGAGAGTAGACTGATGGGGCGGTAATTTGCAGGATTAGATTTGTCCTGCTTTTTATGGACAGGACATACCTGGGCAGTTTTCCACAGTATCGGATAGATGTCAGTGTTATAGTTGTACTGGAACAGCTTGGCTAGAGGCATGGCTAGTTCTGGAGCACAAGTCTTCAGTACGACAGCCGGGATGTAGTCGCTGCCCAAGGCCCTTGCTGTATCCAGTACGCTTAGCCATTTCTTGATATCACGTGGAGTGAATCGAATTGATTGAAGACTATCTTCTCTGGTGGTGGGGACCTCAGGAGGAGGCTGATATGGATCATCCACTCGGCACTTCTGGCTGAAGATGGTTGCAAACGCTTCAGCTTTGTCTTTTGCACTCATGTGCTGGGCTCCACCATCATTGAGGATGGGGATATTCATGGAGCCTCCTCCTCCCATCAGTTGTTTAATAGTCCACCACCATTCACGATGGATGTGGCAGGACTGCAGAGCTTTGATCTGATCCCCAGGTTGGCACCGCATTTTTAGGTACGTCAGGTGGTGCTCCTGGCATGCACTTCTGTACTCCTTATTGAGCCAGGGTTGGTCCCCTGGCTTGATGGTAATGGTAGAGTGAGGGATATGCTGAGCCATGAGGTTACAGTTTGTGGTAGAATAAAATTCTGATGCTGCTGATGGCCCACAGCGCCTCATGGATGCCCAGTTTTGAGCCGCTAGACCTGTTCTGAATCTATCCCATTTAGCACAGTGGTAGTGCCACACAACACGATGCAGGGTGTCCTCAGTGTGAAGACAGGACTTTGCTTCCACGATGACTGTGCGGTGGTCACTGCTACCAATGCTGTCATGGACCGATGCATTTGCGACAGGTAGATTGGTGAGGACGAGGTCAATAAGGTTTTTCCCTCATGTTGGTTCACTCACCACCTGTCGCAGGCCCAGACTGGCAGTTATGTCCATCAGGACTCGGCCAGCAGTGGTGCTACCGAGCCACTCTTGGTGATGGACATTGAAGTCCCCCACCCAGAGTACATTCTGTGCCCTTGCTACTCTCAGTGCTTCTTCCAAGTGGTGTTCTACATGGAGGAGTACAGGTTCATCAGCTGAGGGAGGGCGGTAGGTGATAATCAGCAGGAGGTTTCCTTGCCCATGCTTGACCTGAAACCATGAGACTTCATGGGGTCCGGAGTCAATGTTGTGGGCTCCCATGGCCACTCCTTCCTGACTGTATACCACTGTGCCGCCACTCCTGGTGGGACATGACATAACCAGGGATGGTGATGGAGGAGTCTGGGACATTGACTGAAAGGTATGAATCTGTGAATATGACTATGTCAGGTTGTTGCTTGTCTAGCCTGTGGGACAGCTCTCCAAATTTTGGCACAAGTACCCAGATGTTGATGAGGAGGACTTTGCAGGGTTGACCGGGCTGGGTGTGCCGTTGTTGTGCCCGTAGCCGGCGCTGAAGTCGATGCCAGGCGGTCCATCCGGTTTTATTCTTATGGTTTTTCATAGCGGTTTTCTACAACTGAGTGGCTTGTTAGGCCATTTCAGAGGGCAGTTAAGAGTCAACCACATTGCTGTGGGTCTGGAGTCACATATAGGCCAGACCAGGTAAGGACGGCAGATTTCCTTCCCTAAAGGACATCAGCAAACCCCACCCTCCTCCCACTGAGTATCTGATTGACTCAGTCTATTCAGATCCCTATAATTACCAGGATGTATTTGTCTTGGCCTCATTTGTTTTTGCCCTGTGCTGCATACCCACTATTTTGTGGGGAAAATTGTTTATTTTATTATCCAGTTTTGCTTTAGTCTTATTAATTTTCAACCTTTATCTCCGAATTTTGTATCAAACAACCTCTTTGCAGCTACATCATCCACATCTTTCAACATTTTAAAGCCCTGGTTCATGTCTCCCTTAGTCTTACTTAGTCCCATGAAAACAAGACCCATTCTCACATTGCAAAATAAATTCCACCATCAAAATGATCAAGAGAAAATCATCTGCATAAATAGAAAATGCTGACAATCAGCATCTGAAAAAGAAATAGAGGCTAATGTTTTAGGTGTAAACCTTCTTCAGAACCCAATTTAACTTGCACTAAAAAGTCACTAGGCAGGAGTTAGTAAAATATCATTACCTTTGTAATTAATTTAAAAAACTTATTTGAAGCTAAATTTCTACAAAACATCAAAATGCACATGCAGAACTAATCTAACAAGACTGTCCGTGGCCATAATTTATTTAAATATATTTTTAAATTAAATTTAGTTCCATTTAAAAGGTGCAAACTCTGTGAAATGCAGATGGTGTGAGACTACCTGCTGGAAGTGGTCTCATACTTCTTGCCTTTAGTGTGGTCCCCAGTCAGATTGCCAATCTGGCCCCTGAGTTATACTACAGATTTTACATGTCCAAACCCTTTTGCATCATTGCAAACACGATACCTGTAGTATAACCGGCTCATTGCAGTTAGTATCTCCTTGGTGTTGACCCTGCTGTGTATCAATCCGAGTACAGAAAAGGGCATTTGCTGGATTGTGGATTTTGAAACTCATCTAAAATTGGTACATACACCACAGGAAGGATAATCATACAATCAAATGTTACAGCACAGAAATAGGTAATTCAGCCTATCAGGTCTGCACTGGTGTTTTTCTCTACAGGAACCACCTACTCTAATCTCATCTGCTCGATCCACATATCTTTTAATATTCCTCTTTTTCAAGCAATTATATAATTCACGTTTAAAAGAATTTAAGGACTCTGTTTCAACAGAGGTCTGTGGCAAAATACCTTCTAATCACATGCTGTGTACAAATCTCCTTTTTATTCTTTATGTGGTGATTTTAAATTTGTACCCACCTTGCCAAACATTCGAAAAAATGTATCATTATTTACCTGATCATAATCCTTCATTATCTTGAAAATCTGTATTCATTTTCCCCATAGCCTTCTCAGCTATAGTGAAAAATGTCCTAACTTTACAAATCTCTCTTCATAACTGTAACTATTCATCCCTGGTAACATCATATTGAAACTATGCTGCATCTTTTCCATTTCTTGCATATCATTTCTAATATGGGGTGCCCAAACCTGAATACAATACTTGAACTTCTGCCCAACTAAGCTCTTGTAGAAGTTCAACATTGCTTCCTTACTTTTGAATGCTATGTTTCTAGATGCAAAGCTAAGAATTCTGTTTGCCTGTTTTTGGCCTTATGTCAGTGTCAGCTGTGGCTCAGTTGGTAGCACACTTGTCTCTGAGTCAGAAGGTTGTGGGTTCATAGTCCCACTCCAGGGACTTGAGCACATAAAGCTAGGCTGACACTGCAGTGCAGTGCTGAGGGAATGCTGCACTGTCGAAGGTGCTGTTTTTCAGATGAAACCTTAAACCTACTCTGTCAGGTGGATGTAAAAGATCCCATGGCACTATTTCGAAGAAGTACAGGGGAGTTATCCCCTGTGTTCTAGCCAATATTTATCCCTCAACCAACATAACAAAAACAGATTATCTAGTCATTATCACATTGCTGTTTGTGGGAGCTTGCTGTGTGCAAATTGGCTGCTGCGTTTACTACACTCCAAAAGTACTTCATTGGTTGTAAAGCGCTTTGAGATGTCTGGTGGTCGTGAAAGACGCTATATAAATGTAAGTTTTTTTATCTATTTGCGCTGCCACCTGGACCTATTATCTGCACACCAAGGTTCCTCTGCTCCTCTAAATCTTAAATTCACACTGCAGCTAATTTTCAAATAATTTGGAAAAACAAAGAAACTCTGAAATCCTTTCACAGCATGTGGAAAGGCACACTTGGACTGAGACGATTATACTACTGCGTCTTGGGAAATTCTCCATCGCGTATACGCTCATTCTCTAGCATCCTGTGAATTTCAGGCATTAAAACAGAAAATAGTGCTGAAAATATGACACTTGAACTGAAAATACTGCAAACATTGTTACTTAAGTTTAATACATGTCATATGAAGCGAATATTTTGTATCTTTAAATTAATCGCATTCTAAACTACTACTTTCGGAACAAGTACTTATTCTTGTAGGTGAATTTCAGCCAACATGTTCATTTCCAATACATAAATTATATTTTATAATATTACCTATATTAGGAAGAATTAAAAAATAGCAGGCCAACAATTAGTCCTGTAGATCATTTCTATCCCTACACCTCAGCCTTATAATATTTATTGAATTCTAAGTTAATTCTAGTTACATGGTTGATAGTATTGCCATAGAAATAAGTTGTATGGAAAAGAAACTAGTTAGAAAGTTACAAAACAATTTGTTAAAGCTAAAATTTTACTCTGCATCTAACTCCTTTCTGTACTTGACCTGAGAGTGCTTGATACTGACACTGGTGATCCAAAATAGAAAGTGTTCCATTCTTCAAAGCTAACATTTCTCACCTTGATTAACACAAAATTCACATTTATTTAAAAAAAAGCCTTTTTAAATAAAATATTAACTGACATTTTTTAGCACACTTTCCCTTACAACAACGATTTCAACTACAAAAGACGCTCATTTTGATTTCAGTGCTAACTGTGTATTTAATGAACGTAATTGTCCTGTAATGCTAATTTCACAAAGCAATCAACGCTAAGTAATAGCCCAGTCTTGTTGTGTGCCTCATCAGGACAGAAACCATAACTGAGTCTAACACAGAGAATCGCTGTCTTTAATAATTGGAGATTCGCTGGAACTACATTCGGACTGTCAAAGGACCTGTCAAACCGCAGATGAGATTAAATGTCTGACCTCCTCATCCCTAACATTGCCTCACAAGAGACAGTTCTGTCACAAGCTCTGCCATTTTGCTTTCCAAGGTGCTGTAAAGGGCGACCTCTGATACATTTCAGTGTTGTTTATTGATTTCTGACCCGATGGTTAATAGTTTTCCCAGTCCCTCTGAATGGCTTTTGTAAGCAATAGGGTTTGTACATCTCTCGAATCAATACCTTTTATATTTACAATAAAATTGAAACTGCCTCTTCTGGGGGCGCAGCATCTTATTTGTCATCCTTCTGCAAGAGAAAACTATGTCATTATCTGAATTAAAACATTTATTTCTGATTAAGAGAATGTCCTATCTCATTAATTTCTCCCTTTCCAATATAAGGAGAATAGAATCCTATTGATTTCTGCAGTTTTACACATCTCCAGCGCTGAGAAGATAATTGAGAAGTTACCCAGAGTAAATGAAGTTTCAAGGCTCTCTGCTTGGCTGATAAGTTCTAAATTTGAAGTGTTTTTATGAAGCAAAGGTTTTAATTTTGTGACAGGCTGCAGCAGTGATACTGATACAGTTGAGTAAATTGGATTAAGACTGGAATCTCCTGAGCAAAGCCCTGGCAAAGGCAGAGGAGGCTGATCCCTGCAGACGGCCTCCTGCAGATTAACACTCAGACAGCTCCCAAATTACCCGTCCTTAGAACTCGAAGTAACTTCAGGAAGTTTAGATTAGTCAAGCCATGGACAGCAAAAGAGGCTATCGACTTAAGATGCTATTTTTTTTCTCGTTTTTTTCCCCCGTCTAATACAGAGATCCTAATCATTACGATGAACTAGACCTTCAAATCCACTCCAACAATTGACTACACTTTATTAGAATAATTGGATTAAATCAAAACTGCATTTAAAGACTCTTGGCTGAAAGTTCTCCGTAGAGGAGATGAGGATTTATTAATTTACAGCTGCACTTGTATGGAGGTACTGGCTTTCAGAAAAATGCAAAGATTGAATGAATTTACTGGAAAAGAGAAATTTTGGGTTTAGGATGATCTTCCAACAAATAAGGCATCATTAACAGAGAGACTGATTAAACAATTGCAGATGGACAGCGTGAGCAGATCAAAGAACATAAGAATATTTAGAAATAGGAAAAGGCTATTACATTCAACAAGCCCCAACACTTCTTGATAGATCTGACCCCTACCGTTCCCAATTTCTGGGTTCTCATTATTTCCCTCATTCCCTTCTCTCTCTCTAAGAAGGCTTCTAGATAATTTGTTAAAATCAAGATGCATTGTAACATCATCTATATTAAATTACTATTTGTTAGGACTTCAAAACTGTGAAAGTCTTCACCTCCCTCAGACTTCACTTCCTCCTACAATCTGCAGGCTTTTAAAATTCAAACTTGGTGACACTGAACTAATAATTGTTGATTTACTTTGTCTTCCCTGTTACTTTTTCCAGTCTTACACTATGGGCTTTGGCCATTCACTTAGGTTTCTCGTGTCACATTGCTGAGAATCATTCGTGTAGTTACAATTTTTGGAATAAGAACATAATGGCCCAGAAATTCGGGTCGGGGGCTTCCCGTGGGTGCAAGCCCCCTGACCTGCACTTACCTTGCGCGCCGGCCGTTGAGCTGTAGGGCCCCGTGGAATTCCGATCCGGGGCCTGGTCCAGCTGCCGGCGCGCAGTTCTTGTGTATCCCAGGGGCGCAGTTAGTTCAATGCGTCCCCTGGGATCACGTGGGCCATGGGCAGCCAATCAGAGCAGGGAATGCTCCATTCATAAGTCTTGACAGGAAGTGCTGTCAAGACATATAAATACTACGGCCCCAAAATAGCAGTAAACCTTCAAATAATTTTTTTTTTAAATCACATTTTTTAAATAAACTATAAATTACATTAAATAACTATTTTAAACAATAATTTAAATTTTTGAATTTTTTTTTAAAATATTCTAACGGGGCTAAAAATAAACTTACCTTGCTTTAAAGTATTTAAAAATAATAAACCTGTGGAAAAAATGTTTTAATTTTAATTAATTGACCACTTACCTTGTAAAAAGCAGGCCTTATGCCTGCTTTTTACATTTCTAAATTCTAAAGACTTACCCTCACGGAAAAACCTGTAAAAAAAACGTAAGTTCAAAGCGCACGCGCAGACTCCCCCACGCACGCGTTCGACCTCTGAACCCCTACTTTCAGAGGAACGGAAGTGCCGGTTTCCCGCGCATGCGCAGTGCATGCAAGAAACCGGCACGTCCATCGGGCCTACGGGTGAGTACCCCGTGCGTACTCACCTGTGGAGACCCGAATTTCTGGTCCTTTAAAATATTGTAGATAGGGGACGAAGCTACTCAGCTGAACAAGACAATCCCTGTCGATAGATCTCAACCCACCTACCCGCCTGCACACCTTGGGGGTAACGATGACTTTGGGTGGTAGTGTAAAACAGGCAATATCAGATCAGCTGTCCGTTGCACATCTCTCCCTATTTTCATTCCCATTGACTTCTCTTGCTCTTCACCAGCAGGGATATGATTCCACAGACAGAAGCTTCCCTCCAGCACCTTGCTGAAGTGGCAATTCTTCATGTATGACAATGATGGTCGGTAGGCTATATGATGGTATGAGCACCAGGTCCTCATTCCACAATTAGGACGCGAATTTCAGCCAGGGCACCAGCTTCTAATCATCATCAAGTGACCCCTGTTGGAAAATTTGTGTTTGCAGAGGTTGGGTCAGTAAAGGATGGGATTCTCCTGTAACTCCCCCCAGCCCACAGTCAAATAGTGCACCAACGCTCACTATCCAGGTTTGCACACAAGAATGGCCATTGCACAAGTTATTGAGGATAGTCAGCATCCATGGAGTCATATCCCAGCAACAGTGAATGTCTGAGAGAGGGGAGAAGAGAAAATTAAAAACGATTACTAAAGCAGTTTAATATTATATCATGATCAATGAAAAAATAGTTAGTAATTAGAAATTAGATTGCAAATGGCTTTTCATAAAATTATAAATTCATATTCCTAGCTATTTTGAGGAGGGGAGCGGCATGAATTGGAAATCATATTAAAACAATGTTAATCTGACGGAAAATCAGTGACTATCAACAAGGAGGCATAATATATTTTTAATGTCATATGAAAAAGATTGTTAATTATAAATCAATTATTGAACAGAGACAAAGGGGTCAAAATTCATCTTGGAGGGTGGTGCAAAATGGTCGACGTGAAAACGTCCGTTCGCACGACCGCCCCAGGCGAATTTCTACCCCAAAATGTCTAAAGTCTTGTATTTAGAAGATATAGGCTTAGAAATTGATTTGCGCAGAATGGGTAGGCCCGAGGCATGCACACTATTAGGCCTTGGGCCTCATTTACATGAGGCCAACGAGCTGCAGGCGCATGCTGGGCATCCTCAAGCAAAGAGGGTTTAAATTTTGGGCCACTGCATTACTGACAGCAGCTCTCAGGTAGGCCCTGGAAGAGGGCGGGAAGCAATTGGGAGAGAGGAAACCAGAATGGAGGGAGGGGGCATAGTGGGGGCGGGCACTGCTTTTCTGCACTGCAGTGGATCCAGGAGGAGCACTCCTGCACCACCCAGCTCCATATTCAGGTAAGTATTTTTTTAAACATAGCCTTTTGGTGGTGGACGCCAGCGGTCCCTTTAAGGTGCCAGCTTCATTCAGGCCAGCCCAATTGTGCACAGGGCCCCTCCATCAGACATTAGGCATCTATTTGCATATGCAAAAAGCCTAGGGCTAAAAATTTGATAGCCCCTGAAAATGGGCGTGGATATCACGTTGGCTGCACGCTCAGCAGCAGGCCCAAGTTCGTGCGAGATTAGCACCAATTAAAGCTAGCCTGCACCTCTTAAAGCCAGCCCGCACCTCAGCTCCAGACCTCATTACAGCCTTGGTCCAAACATGGACAAAAGAGCTGAATTCCAGACGTGAGGTGAGAGTGACTGCCCTTGACATCAAGGCAGCATTTTACCATGTGTGACATGTGTGACAAAGGGCAGCACGGTGGCATAGTGGTTAGCACTGTTGTCTCACAGCGCCAGGGACCCGGGTTCGAATCCGGCCTCGGGTGACTGTCTGTGTGGAGTTTGCACATTCTCCCCGTGTTTGCGTGGGTTTCCTCCGGGTGCTCCGGTTTCCTCCCACAGTCCAAAGATGTGCGGGTTAGGTTGATTGGCTATGATAAAATTGACCCTTAGTGTTAGGGGGATTAAATACGTGGGGTTACGGGGATAGGGTGGGATATGTGTTGGTGTGGGGGTTACGGGGATCGGGTGGGATATGTGTCGGTGCAGGCTCGATGGGCCGAAATGGCCTCTATCTGCACTGTGGGGTTTCACAGAATCAGTGATTCTGTGACATCAATGGGTCCTAGTAAAATTGAAGTCAATGGGAATCAGGGGAAAACTCTCCACTGGCTGGAGTCATACCTAGCACAAAGGAAGATGGTTGTGGTTGTTGGAGGCCAATCATCACAGCCCCAGGACATTGCTGCAGGAGTTCCTCAGGGCATTGAGAACCAACCATCTCCAGTTTCTTCATCAATGACTTTCCCTCCATCATAAGGTCAGACGTGGGGATGTTCGCTGATGATTGCACAGTGTTCAGTTCCATTCGCAACTCCTCAGGTAATGAAGCAGTCCATGCTCACATGCAGCAAGTCCTGGACGACATTCAGGCTTGGGCTGATAGATGGCAAAAAACATTCGCGCCACACAAATGCCAGGCAATGACTATCTCCAACAAGCGAGAGTCTAACCACCACCCCTTGACAGTCAACAGCATTACCATTGTCGAATCCCCCACCATCAATATTCTGGGGGTCACCATTGACCAGAAACTCAACTGGACCAGCCACATAAATACTGTGGCTACAAGAGCAGGTCAGAGGCTGTGTATTCTGTGGCGAGTATCTCACCTCCTGACTCCCCAAAGCCTTTCCACCATCTACAAGGCACAAGTCAGGAATGTGATGGAATACTCTTCACTTGGCTGAATGAGTGCAGCTCCAACAACACTCAAGAAGCTCGACACCATCCAAGACAAAGCAGCCCGCTTGATTGGTACCCCATCCACCACCTTAAACATTCACTCCCTCCACCAAAGGCGCACCATGGCTGCAGTGTGTACCATCTACAATATGCACTGCAGCAACTCACCAAGGCTTCTTCGACAACACCTCCCAAACCCACAACCTCTTCCACCTAGGGCAGCAGGTGCATGGGAACACCATCACCTCCAAGTTCCCCTTCAAGTCACACGTCATCCTGACTTGGAAATATATCACCATTCCTTCATCGTCACTTGGTCAAAATCTTGGAACTCCCTCTTTAACAACACTATGGGAGTACCTTCACCACAGGGCCTGCAGCAGTTTAAGAAGTCGGCTCACCACCACCTTCTCAAGGGCAATTAGGGATGGGCAATAAATGCTGGCCTTGCCAATGGCGGCCACATCAAAGGAATGAATATAAAAAAAGGGGAGGTGCAGTTTGACAAGAGTGGGAGGCAGTTTCAACTGTGAAACATTCAGCAATGGCTCAACAGGCCAGAGAGAGGGTTCCAAGGTTCTCAGACACAGCACTGGTGGCCTTAGTACAGGAGGTGAAGAGGAGGACAGAGGCCCTGTTTCCACAGGGGGCCAGGCGGCCCTGCAGACAGACTCTGCAAAGGCAGTGGGATCAGATAGCCATGGAGGTCAATGCCAACAGTATTGCCCCGAGGACCTGGATGCAATGCTGGAAAAAGTTCAATGGCCTCACACGAGTGGTCAAGGTCATGAATTCATCTTCAAATGCCATATCCCATGAATTCATCTTCAAATGCCATATCCCACAAACTGCACCACTAGCCGCAGTCAATTCACCACACCCCCATCAGTCACCTACCAACCATCTCTATCAATCACGACTCATACCTCATATTCATATGCTCCATCTCACCCTCACACACTTACCACTGCTGCAAGCCTCACACCCCCATCCCACAGCTTGCACACACTGCCAGCTATTCAACCATGACAGCCATGTCAGCCAAACACATTGAACCACACTCACTGACATACTTCCCTCTCTCTTGCAGGACAAGGTGGCACATAACTGTAGGGAGCGACAGCTAACTGGAGGGGCACAGGCATGCCTCCATATCCTGACCTCACTCAAGGAGACGGTGCTCAGCATAATTGGAGTGCCTATGACTGAGGCCATGGCCAGTGACAGCGCTGAAACCATTGAAGATGACGGTATGCTCATACCTAATCCTCCTTCTCACATCCCACTTCCCCCTCAGCCCACAATCTCTTCTGACTTAAAGCTGCAGATGGTGTAAGCATGCACCTCTTGCTTTCCCCACCCCCTCCTCTCACCACAACCCTACCCTTGTGCCTTTCTCATTTCAGAGACCCAAGAAATCCAACCTGGCCAGGCAGTGGTGGAAGTGGATGAGGAGAGTGATGATGAAGAAGAAACACTGTCACTCAATCTGACACTCACAGCCACCAGCTCAGATATTGCACTGCGCGGACTTTAGAGGGTAGCTTAGAGGCAGGATCTGCACATGGGGAAAGGGTAACACAGGTGCCAGCTCCCCGGAGGGTGAGGTTGCACACGAGTTGTGTTGCACAGGACTCAGATGAGGACCTCGATGGGGCGGCCTACAGAACAAAGCTGATGGGTATGCACAACAAAATTCTGGGTGCAATGGCAGGCCTGCCAGAAAGCATGAATGCAATATCAAGGAGCATGGAGGAGTCCAGCTCCAACCTTGCACAGGACTTTGCACAGAGCTCGGAGCCCATCCTTTCCAACGTGGAAGAGGTGCGCAGATCCATTAGTGCACTTCTGGACCCAACCATGATGCAGCGTCTGATGGCCAATGTCTCAGCTTCCATTGTTGCACAAGTAGAAGCCACCCAACATCTCTAAGTGCTGGAATGGAAGCTCAGACTGGTCATGCAAGCTTAGTTTGTTACCACGCAAGCACAAACTGCTGCAGCATAGCTGCGGTTAGCAGTGTTGAAAGGTGCTTGCAGGGTATCACAGTAGTCCAACAATGTGTCCTCCAGCAGATTACTATGATTGCTGAGGTGCCGCCCCAGGGGGTGGCAATGGCTCTGTTGAGGATGAACCTACTTCTCTCTCTCAGGATGACAGCATTTGTCCTCCCACCACTGCCAGTCTGCCAGTGCCATTGCAGCTGCCTGTCAGCCAGCCAGCCCAAACTGCTGCCGCCCATGCCGAGGTGATGCAGTCTGAAGCCGGGCCTAGAGCTGCTCGAGGTCGTCCTGCAAGGCCATCTGCAGTGTCCCCCAATGATAGTCAGCAACCTTCCACCAGCCATGGTGCAGCCATTGGAGTGGCACTGCGTAGGAGCACTAGGATAGGCAAAGGCACATGGAAGACAAGCAGTAAGGGAATGTACAAGGATGATTAGTTGACTTATGAATGAAATATTGTAATGGTTCGATTCATAAAATTGGTTTGGAATGTTTGTTTTGTGGTGGTTTTTATTATAGCATTGTGGCCAAGAGGATGCTGTGAAGGTCAGTAACAGATGGAGGTTAAGTGTGGGACTATTGGTGAATGGGGAATTGGAGTTGCGTTCTCTGGTACTGCAGTCGGATGAGTCGATCACAGACAGCCCAGGCAGAAAGCGGCTGTTTTGGTTGCCTCCTCCCTTCCTCCTCCTCTTCCACTTCCTTCTCCTCCTCATCCTCTTCTTCCTCCTCTTCCTCTTCCTCAGCTGGTCACTGTATGCCTGGTGGCAAGCTCTGTGCCCTCATGATGGTGAGGTTGTGCAGCATGCAACAGACCATGCCGAATTTTGAGATGCGCTCTGGCGAACACTGCAGGGCTCCTCCAGAGTGGCCCAGGCAGCAGAAGCGTTGTTTAAGGACGCCAATGGTCTGCTCAATCAGATTACATGTGGCAGCATGGCTTTCATTGTGTGCATGCTGCCTACATGTGCGTGGGTTGCACGGTGGAGTCATGAGCCAGGTGACCAGCGAATAGCCCTTGTCGCTCAGTAGCCACCCTCTGGTTTGTCATGGTGGCTCAAATGCTGATGGTACAGCGGACTGTCACAGAATGAAGGCGTCATGACTGCTTCCAGGATACCGAGCATTGACCTGCATGGTTCACTGAGTATGGGTCACACACCAGCTGGACATTGTGGTACATCTCCGAATTGAGATGCGGCACCTGCAAAGCGATGTGTGTGCAGTTAATGGCACCCTGCACCATGGGGAGCCTGCTATCCTGGCAAAGCCGCATGCTCGCTCCACCTGCTTCTCTCTGGCAAGAGAGAATGAAATGTATTCAGTTCTCTTTGCATACAGAGCTTCACTCACCTCCCTTATACAGGAGTGGATGGTGAACTGGGAGATGTTACAGATGTCACCTGCTCCAGCCTGGAAGAAGCCCGACTTGAAGAAGTTCAAGGCCACGGTCACCTTTACAGCCACTGGCAGTGCCTTTCTCACCCTGGACTGAGGCTGCAGGTATTCCTGCAGCAGGTGGCAGATTTAAGTGGGCACCTCCTTAGTAAAATGGAGATGTTGCATGCTCCGTTCCTCGCTGAGGTTGAGGTAGGAAAATTACTCCCTGATGACCCTGAGTGGCTATGGCCTCCTGTTGAGAGCCGTTCTACCCTCCTCCTCTTGCCTCTTCTAGCAGCTTGTCCTGCTCTGTGTCACCTCTGCTTATTCCCCCTGTCATGCTGCAGGCCAAGAGGGATGAAAATACTGCACCCATGTCTGGGAGCAATTGGTCTGAGCAGACCCCTTGCAAGTCGGTACCAAGTACTTGAGCACGTGCCACACCACTCCCTGTAGACTTTAGGCAACTTTAAAGAAGTCTAGAAAGCACCAAACACTTCTGCAAACTCAGCAAAAGCTAGTAGAAATCAATCATCAACTAACCTGTAAGCTGTAATGATCCCTTTAAATAGCGTTGGTGGAGGTCCTTCCTGCTGCTGAACGCATGTTCAGTTGTATGAGTTAGCTCCAGCGTTGAGATCGAAAATGGCAGCGCTGGTGTCAAATCAGCGTTACATGCTGATTGACGTCACGATCTGCGTTCTCTGCATACTTCCAGTGCACGCTCCCAGCACCGACGCTAACGCCCTCATCAAAATAGCATCCGACACGGCCCATACCAGAAGTGTGTGTGCACTGCTCAGATGCACCCATAGCACCCAAACAATGGGCGCTACGCAACCAAATTTTTAGCCCCTAATGTCTGTTTGAGGTGAGACTCTGGACTCCTCTATTTTTGTCTTCACCAATATGGTGGGCGGCGCACTTCCGGCACGCAATGAGCACGTGCGACCTGTCCACCATATTAGTTGCTTCATTTTACGCCTGAAAAATGGCTGTGCGCCATCGAATTTCTAGGCTATAGAATCTGCAAATTAGACAAGAAAGAGAATCACTGAATGTATATTTATATCTAAACTATTTGCTGTCAAAAAGAAACAAAGATCAGACCTTTCAGGGTACAAGAGCAGCTTTAAATGATTCAATTTTTCAAGGTGGTTTCTTTCATCTTTCAGTCCTTCTCATCTTGTTTTGTGTCATTATTGCTCCAACTCTTTTGTATGCTGCCCATCTTTCTCTGGTTGTCATTATTCAGTGCCCATCAACAGATGAGATATATTTGGTAAAAACCTATCAGGTAGGCTGGACACCAGATAATTGAGGTGATGACTAGTGCGAGCAAAAGACAATTGATACTGATAGTGTCAGAGGGTATATCTAAAAGGATCTGTACCCTCCATCTCCTTTGCCCTTTTTTTCTCATAATGGTGGAATATGGAATAACTTGGACATATCTGATATATGTCAAACAGTGACACATCTATACATAGCAGCTCCTGAGAAACAGGCTGTGGCAACAGAGATAGCTGTTTCTATTGGTTTACATTGCAGGAGGTTATTGAATATAAATTAAAGTGATGACCTGACTTTAAATATTTTAAAGGGACACAGCTATCATGTAAAAAAATGTTTTGGCAAGCCTTTTTTGTGTGTGTCATTTTCAATTTGATGCGATGTGTTTTAAATTAATTTGGATAATTATGTCACAATATCCTAAATAAAGGTTTATCAATACCTTTTTATGAATGTGGTGCCCCTTTGAAGGGAGATATTATAATGTACTGGAATTGAATTCCTGGAATTATTCTGAAAATGATATAAGTATTTTTTGTGTGTAATTCCCCCCTTTATTACCTCCCCTCTAATTCCCCTAGTGTTCCTCAGTTAGAAGGGCACAATGGATAGGGAGATAGTGAGAGAGGGAAAATTAATCTAACCATTGTAAGTGTAAACGTTGCTTTTCTTTGTCTTCTAATAGGAAATGAGAGTGGAAATGCTCAATGAGTTTGATTTCAAACTTAGGTTTCTGAGTTGTTAGCTTCCAGAACAAAGCACAATTTTTTTTTGTCCCCTCCCTCCAATTTTCTGCTCTCTTCTCTCTCAAAGGTCCAGATTCTTACTGGGATATTGCACCATAGGAGCTGGGGTGCACTCAGATAATTTACCCACGTGATCATTTATTATATGTGACCCCAGACAGCGGAGAGAGCTGTCAACTTGGGAATGCCTATTTTACCTCCAATAAATGAGCACTAATGCACTGAAAATCACGTCCCAATCTCAAACGCCTGTTTTGCGCACAGAATTCGCCAATCACCATTTTGAATCAGGGTTTCTTTTAGGTGTCCAGCGTGCCTGCCTAAAATCAACGGGCGCCTATTTAAGCATGCTAATTAGGGTCATGTGCTCTTTTAGAACCCAAAAACCCTTCTTAAGAAATAGCAACAGAAAATGCTGGAAAAACTCAGCAGGCCAGGCAACATCCGTGGAGAGAAATTAGAGTTGACGTTTCGGGTCTAACCCTTTTTCAAAACTGGAAAGGAAATAAAATAGATCGAAGGCAGGGCTGCGTTAGAACAAAAGAAGTAAAGAGGTATTCAAAACCAGACGAGATGGTAATAGGACAGTGGAGACAAAAGACAGCTGAGATTAGGTGTGAAGTGTACTGGCAGGATGAGAGACAGCGGCCATGTGGGAGAGAGAAAAAAAAAAGGAAAGGGGGGGGGGGGGGGAAAGGGAAGACCCAAAACAAAGTGGTGGAAAAAAAATATAAGTAAAAATCTAATAGGGGCCGAGGTTATGATCTGAAATTGTTGAACTCGATATTGAGTCCGGAAGGCTGCAAAGTGCCTAATCGGAAGATGAGGTGCTGTTCCTCGAGTTTACGTTGGGCTTCCGTGGAACAATGCAAGAGGCCAAGGACGGTGAGGTCCTATATAACCCTTCTTAAGAGCTCTGGTGTCAATTCTAAATCACGCACAGAAATCATAGGCGGGAATACCACGGAGGGTGCCATTTCCACTAATATTCATAAGGATCATCCACTGCTCTCAGGTAAATCACGAGTTAGTTTATTTGGACTGCTGGTGTTCTGCTTTTGAGCTTTTTCGGACTTTTGTCTCCTGGAATTGACAGTAATTGTTTTGAAAGTAATTTGGTAAGTTAGCTACAGAGGGAGACATGGAGCCAGAGGAGCATGAAGGGTTGTCAGACGCTGAGGATGATCAGGAAGAGCAAGGCCCAGCTAGGCTGCTAGCTGCAAGAGCTCTTCATCCACAGCTCATTGAGGAGCACGTTGGCTACACAATTACTATTTATCTGCACCCAACTGTCCCTCCCAACATCAGTCTCAGTCCTTCCACCATCCCCAAACACAAGCAATGGTTTTCTGAAAAAACAAACGGCCATCGAATATACATCAAGCAAGCTCTGAACAACAAGAATTTTGAAAAATAATCTATTTTACAGTTAACTACTGTTCACCCTGGTGCAATCCGCTAGTGTCTGTCCTAAGTGCTCTTCAACTACTCTACTGCTCCTACGAGGTGCTCCCCGATTGGCTTCAGTTTGGGAGGTAGAAGGCTGCTGGGCCTCCAATAAGGGCACTTCAGATGGCCGTGGTTGCTGACCTCGAGGAGCTCAGGTCTGGCTGGTGGCTCTGGCACCTCGGCTGCTGCTGGGGCAGTCTGGCACAGCTGGCTTTACGGCACCAGTACTGGCACTGGACAAGGGTATTTCAGGGGAGCAGGCAGAATGTCATCTTGTGAGAGGACATTAGCTTAAACAGATGATTTCATCAGAATTTGAAGGATTTGGAAAAGACCATTACACCAAAAAACCCTTTCAATTTTAATGAGATCCCACATACCCACCTTTTCACTATATCCTCAATCTAATTCCCTTCTAAATCCAATTATAGTGTCTCCTTCAGTGGATTTCCCTGGTAACTTACCACACTTGTGTAAAAGCACATTCTACCTGAGTTCCCTTCTTGTTCCAAACTACCCAAAATTTTCAGTTGTGTCCCCTGGTATTTGAAGCCTTCAACACAGTGAATAATTTGCCTAGACCAACTACCCTTTATAATCTTGAAAATTTCAATCAGTTCATCTCGAAGTCTCCTCTTTCCCAAAAGAGAACAAACTCAATTGCCTTTACCTTTGCTCAAGGGTAAGTTCAGTTTCTGAGACCTGTAATCATATTGGTTGCTCACCCCATGCTCTCTCAAGAGCAATAATATCCTTCCCATGGTTAGGTGACCAGGACTACACACAGTACTTTCAGATGGGGTCTGACCAATGCCTTACACAACAACAGCGAGTTCAAATGTTTTGTCTGTGCATCTCTCCCCATTATCCACATTTCACAGAAGTGGGACTCTGCACTAAGCTGATGTTTAATGCTCCAATCGTATGCTGTGGAGCAGGTGATGAAGGATTACCAAAAGCGATTAAAATACAAAATTGAACCTCTCAGAAGCCTAAGACATTAAGGACAAAAGTACTGTAACAGAAAAAAAGAAATTACAAAGTAGTTGTTCATATATCTTGATTTCCTGTGAGAAATATTTTTAGCGCAGCCTGTGTCATCAGAGAAAAACGTTACATGTAAGTAAAGGTGATTTCCACTCTTTTTGTTCCATTGATCGGAAGCATTTCAAAAAGTCAGTGGCCAATCTATAAATAGATTCACTTTTTTCTGCTTTGTTCAGTCAAATGCTGATGTGCTGAAGAGCAGTCTAAGTGATGATGAGCCCCCTAAACTGAGTTCTGATGAAGGCTACACCCAAAACGTTATCCTACTTTTCTTTTTTAGATGCTGTGTATTCCCAGCATTTTCTGTTTTTACTTTGGAAAATAGACATGTGAGGCCCCTAATCGTCAACCTTTGATGGGGCTGATACATGAAGAGGCATCAAAGTTATGATGGTCTGTGGAGTAATAGCTCTGCACCATTAAGCACCTTCAGGTGAAGAGAGAAGAAAATTGTAGGTGAGGAAAACCACTCAATGTACAACTGCATTTAAATTCTTGAATGCTATTGGTACCCAGCTCTATTGCAGCAACATCAAATCTGTTATTTTTTAATAACATAATTCAACAAAGTTCAAAGTGAAAATCTGAATGTTAATGACATTAGCAGTAGGAAAATGCATATATGGGCTAGGAATTCTCAGAGCTGCTTCTGCTCTACTGCCACAACTCCATCAGGCATGCGGCGGAACCCCCATCTACTTGCGTAAACTGTGTTCCCATCGCACTTCCGGCAAAGTGGGAGCAGTTCCAATTAAATCCTCAGCCCATGGTGAAGATACAAATGTGAATTTTATGAGTGATGACAACACTGTGACACCAATCACAACACTGCCATTATCTCAATCTTTCGGTCCTGAAATCTCAAGCATGCCAGATGGTGTTTGAAATACCGACAACTTGCATTTAGATAGCACCTTTAATGTAGTGAAATGTCCCAAGGCGCTTCACAGGAGCATAATCAGACACAAATTGAAACCGAGCCAAAAATGGAGACATTACTACAGGTGATCAAAAGCTTGGTCAAAGAGGTAGGTTTTAAGGAGCATCTTAAAGGAGGAGAGCGAGGTAGAGAGGTTTAGGGACTGAATTTCAGAGCAATAATTGGAATTCTAATTCTGAAATTCTTACAGAACAATTTGAAAGCAATTGTCAGACAAACAAACAAAAAGGTTTGCCAAACCCTCAGTTACGATGACACAACTTGCTGTGCTGCAAAGATTTGTCTCATGTCTCTTGTGTATAATATCAGTGTAACCGAAATGATGTGCGGTTGTATAGCTGTCTTCCTTCATCCAGAACGCTACCTCCTGCATCATATCCTGGACCAAGTCTTCCTCGTCTATAACCCGCATCCTTACTGACTTCCACTGGTTCCCCTTTTCCCAGTGTATTGATTCCAAAATGTCATCCTCGCTTTCAAATGCTTCCATGATCTTGTTCCATCCCTTACCTCTACGTCCCAGCTCTTACCTCTACCTCTGCTCTTATGATTTGGGTAAGCTGTGAATTTCCCTCTCTTTCTGTCCCATTGGTTGCATGGATTTCAACTGTCATGTGCTGCTCTCTGAAATTCCCTTTCCACACCCCTCCACCTTTCTACACCTCTCTCCACTTTCAGAAGCCTCCTCAAAAGCTACTAGTTCACTACACCTTCAGCTGCCTCTCCTAATCCCCAGCTCCTGCACAGTGGTCAATCCTGCCCCCCACCACCCCACCCCAACCAACACCACCTTCCCCTTTGAAGCACCTTAGGATGTTTTGATTCATTAATGGTGTTGTATAAGAGCAAGTTGTTGATGTTCCTTTGATTAAAATGAGTGAGACAGATCACAAATCCATTTAATCAATATTGCTTGTGTTCATTTTTGGGAGAGAGATGCATTAAAATGGGTTACCTTATTAAACCAAAATGAGTGAGTTTCACTCTAAATTAGGGAGATGTGATAAGTCTGTTCTTAAACTCTATTTATCAGTTGTTGAAAACTTTGTTGAATTCAAAAAATATAAACTTGTATAAGTCATATGATAACTGGCATTATCCTGATTGGCATAAGCTATTCACCCCCACAGAAAATCCACTCATTTTATCAAAGAAACCTTGTCACTCTTTTATGCAAGTCATCTACTTGGTGAGCATGAGCGAGATCAAGTTACTGTATTAATTTACTTTGTTTTAAGCAAATATAGTCACCATAGACAGAGCATAACATGAATGAGATTCTTCACTGGAGTAGGAGACTCCAACTTGTGTATTTGTTTAGGACTGAATCATCCTTTTGCTGTCAGGGGTTGTAGACATACTATTCTGCAGAACATGAAGCACTTTTGTTTCCTTTATTATTTTTTCCATTTATTGGGTTACATGGGAGGAGGATAGTTTGAATTATATTAGAACATTTGTTCTACACTTTGCTTACAGGTTGGGCTGGACCTCACAAGAACACAAGAATTATTAGGAACAAGAAAAAGCCTTTAGGTCCAACAGGCCATGCCTTTAGATAAATTACCACCATCAGCCCACCTTCCCATCATATCCCTCAATCTTTTTTTCTCTTTAGAAACACATCTAATTGTCTGTCAAACCTTATATTATACCATTGGATGTTTCTCTTTGTAACTTGTCAAAAAGTGAAAAATAATTTCTCTATAAATATATATATATATTTAATTAAGACTTTGGCTGCAAGAGTCAAGCAAAGAGTGTTTGCTCAAAATGTTTCCTCTACTACATCAATTGCCATCAAGCCAGGCGCCCAGTCTCTGACCTAGAGGCACGGTTACTAGTACTGTCAGCAGGATCTGCAGGCCACAGTTGCATTCTGCGAAGAAAGCAGCTGACTTTATAAAAAAAATATATTCCTCTTGAGAGCTTTGTTTCATCAGGTCATTTGCAGATATATAAAAAAGGTCCTGTCTCTCTGGTCCTGTGTTCTGACCCAAAATGTCACCTGTACTCTGACCATTGACCTTATCTGCATATTCAGACCCAGGGTGGTTCAGTGGATCAAATGATTTTCCTCCCCTTTCAGTGCTCTGTTTTCCTACTGAGCTGATTGCAAATGACAATATTATAAGGAGCTTAATGAAGATCCCACAAACAATTTGCACCTTGGATTTACAGACCTAATATCTTCCGAAGTTCCCAGGGCTGCTGACACTACACTTTAGGAATGCTGTCCAATCTGCTTTCCTCTCTGGGGTAAGGGTTTGGCTTCATCCACGTGATTTTCAGCTCACCAGAATGATCCAGTTTGCTGTATTCCGGAGAAAGCTGGTCGCCTGATGGAGATTCTTCTCTCAGCTCTAGCATCCAACCTCTCTCTATCTTTCCCATTGCATCCTGTCTTACCTTTCTCTATTTTATCTATGCCAATATGGACATTGCTGCTCTGAATTTTCCTCTCCTGTTCCTCTTAAACCCTAAATAAGCTGCCCTATATGCTCTTCCACCTACCTGTATACCACTGTATTAAAATTAAGACTCATCACTCTGCCTCATAGTCTAACTGATTCTTTCCCAAGACTTCGATACATTAAACTCCTTGCCTCCCCTTTTTTCCTACGTTCCATACAATTTTAAAATCCAAGCTTGGCATCATGTAACTGCTTCTTCTTGATTTATTTGGTGTTGTCTCCTATCCTTTTCAATCGAGGCAGATCCCTGCATGTTTGGCCTTGGCGCTTTCTCTAGGTTTTTCAGTAAAAAAAACCCTCTAATTTGTGATCTCCATCCAGAGCCAGTGTTATCACAGCAGTGTCATATTCCTGTTATTACCCTGAGCCGGTGAATGTTTCATTAAGAACACAACAATTATTAGAAACAGGAAAGGCCATAAGGCTCATCAAGACAATCTTTTTTACATAGACCTCATTGCCTCTGACTGTCTCATGCATGCCAGCCATCTACGTTTCATAATAAAACAGAAAATGTTAAATAAAATTGGCAAAACTCAGAATAAAATCATAAAGTTATTCTTATCTCTCCAAATTCACATATAGAAAGCAAGTGGTAAAATGTAAGATGCTAACTTCCATCCCCCCCCCCACTTTTTCTATTGAAGGTGCTGAGGTTCTGTACCATGGGGTAGCCCAACCAGCCATTCTTCACAATTTAGTGTGGGCAAGCTATTCACCTGCAGGGGCATCACGGCTGTCAATGCTGTCCTCATTCAATATCCACACATTTGCACTTTACAGCAGTGCTCACTGGATAGCAATCAGGAGCAAGAACGCTGGATGAAATCTTTATCTTCCATCGCCCAGAGGTACTGATGTTAATTGTAGAGTCCCCTCCTCTCTGCATGCTGCCCTTGCTAAGATCAGCTAATTCAACACAGCCAAGGCCTTGAGCATGGAGCCTTCCTGATCTATATGGCTCAGTAACACACCGGTGGTGCATTTACCCACTGAGCCAGGTCATTTTCTAATTTAAATTGAAAGAAAAAAATCCTAACTAGCTAAAAGAAAGAGCAGCTCTTCCTTTCATATCATCTGATTCTTGTCTATTTATTCAGTAGATTTTGAACATGATGTAATTGAAATGTTTTACATTGAAGTTACCAGAGAAATATCAGCATTTACCCTGTAGCCACAATCTCACTATGCTATTTCTGAAATGCAGCTCGGATGATTTTTCTTTATTTAGATGATCCTTTTGTCTCTGCCCTTTCTGAAATTGATTTTAAAAATATCGTGCAGTTGGGAAGTACAATTTCTTTTTTAAATTTTTGAATGAAAACGAACTGAATGATTCATTCATTTTAACAAAAAGATCATTGACAATGTCTTGGTCTTTGTAGATACTAATTCCAACTAAAAGCAGCCTCAGTCCCGATACATACACTGGCAGGAGATTCCAGCTGGAATCTGAGTTGTTTCAATGCTGTCAGAAATCATTGACAACCTTTCTGAATAAAAGATGTAGCTTGCATTTTACAACTATATCTTAAAAGTTGTTCTTGCCACATGTAATATATCACTCCGTGGGCACGTGGGGAGGGGGAGGAAACTAGGTTTCATTTCAGTCCAATGGAAACAAAACAGTTTTTATTAAACTGATTTAAGATCATTGGCTCAGGTTAACGTTCGCGGGCTCCCAAATTGCACAGGAATTTCTGAATGCATATGGAAATGCTGGTTAAAATTTGCCCAGGTGGGGAGATGTCCATCTCCCCACCACCCCCTCCCATCCCGTCCCCCTTACACATGCACACGCACCCCTCAGTGCCAATCAGTCCTGCCTCAATGGCTGCAACTCTCCAATTTGAGCAATGGTCAGTCTGTCTGGAAGTGTTTTTTTTAAATGTTAATTATCCATGAATGATAACTAGCTACGAAACATTTATTATTGTTTGACAAAAATAACAACAACAACTAAAAGCACCAGAAGCAACAAATATAGCACCACAATTTCAATACAAATTTAGGCTGCATTTAGTTTTTTTTGGCAGTACACACAAAAGATGTTTAAAGCTACACAAAAAGATTTTCGTTAATGGACTGAGTAAGAGCTACGAGCCCTACAGTAGTCAAGGGGTTAAAGTTTCCCACCATGCCTCTTTCTCAATTTATAAAATTGAAATTCTTCCATAAATCAAAAGTTACAAACAGACTTTGCAATGTCATAACTCTTGTGAAGACTCACTCTTTGATTGATTCCTGTACACACATTTCCTCCTATTACCATAATGCGTTCTTGCGGCACAATTCGAAAAGAGTGAGAGAGGAGCAACTCACACAAGTAAATAACAAATGGCCTCAGCTCCTCCTCATCTGGAGTGATTGTGGTACAATGTTCCATCATATCAACAGCAAAAGAGAGTCTTAGGGTTTGGGCAATCAATTACAAATATGTGTAGAGGCAGACACAATCATTTCCCTGATTGTCACCAGTCGCAGCTTTTGACACAGCAAAGTGATCCATCAGTCTATTTTCACTGACACACACAGAGAAAGATGGCTAGTTCTTGCGGACCAGCAGGCTCCTGGATTGGCTGATGCTATCTTTTCCTAATCTAACCAACCATGGTGTATAACCTCATTTCAATTATATTTTAATGCATTTCATTGGTTAGTTGGAGTAGTTTTCGACAATATTCTACAACTGTTTGTTTGACTTTTTACAAGTTAAAAAAGTGGGAGAAAGATTTTGAAAAGGAAGCTTAAGCCTGTGTGTTCTAAAATTAACATTACAGCATAAATCTTCCTCTTTTTTTGATTTTCTAGTACTAATACTTAAACCAGCAGCAAGGGCAATATATTCTGTCCAATCCTCATTGTCAAGGTAATGGCTAACCCTGTTTAAAGAAATGGACGTGGTCTTGCACTTAATTTTACTCCAATTGTATGTAAACTAGCTAATCCATCAAAGGTTCAATCTCATAGCCAAACAAAGTAAGAAAGGAGAATTCTTGTACATTTCAGTGCATCTCAAGAGCACATTAATCTTTAAGTGATTGTGGCTCCCCCTCCCCATACAACTCAACAGTGAGATTAAAAAATAAAAGCATTTTTAGAAGCCTTTCAGACTTTTCTTGATAAGGCATTTCTGTATTCTGTGATGTGACTGTCGAAGTGTTGGACTTTGAGGGTGTAAACAAGCAGTCCCAATGCAATCTTTTCTACAGACCCATGGGGATTTAGCTGTGAGAAGAAAATATTACTAGTTGTATGGGAGGGTCAACTAACCTTGTCCCTGCAATTCAGCCGCATTGTACTGAAAAAAAATTAGAAACATATCACTGCATTTGGAAAGTTTCAAGTGATGTTGTATTGACATTTATGACATGCTGTAAAGAAGTGGTTGGAGATTTATCTACCACCTTATTTCTGAATGTATAGAGTCACATCAAGGATACTTGAGCACAATTCTGGCTACTTTGCTCATTCATACTGGATCCAAGTTGTACAGTGCAGACTGGAAGACATTTAAGGTTTTCCTTTCTTCCTGTGGATATAAACTTAAAATGTGTGCACCCTCTGAATGATTATTTTAGTGAGCGAACTGCCCAGTATGGTATTGAATCAGATAAACGGGGAAGGTTCAGGTTGCAATCCCTGATAGGTGCTCAGTTAGCTGATATGGTGTGTATTCAACATGTAACTTCAGTGTCCCTGGACTACAGAGGCTTAAAAAAATAGGTGAGGGGTCCCACTTCTGATCCAGTGATGCCTACTGGAAAATGTAGGGGCGTGGATGAGGATAGGATTGGGTTGTGCTGTGATGTCACCCCGGCATATAGCCATCTAGAACTCACAGGGGTGAACATCTCTTGAAGCCAATGGAAAAGAAAATCGGGCAAAGTGTAAAAACATGTTGATTTGCTAACATCTATTTTGTGCTGCCACCCAAGGCGCATTTCATCCCCATAATCTACGTTCACATATGATCAATGGACACTGAGGCACGCTACCAGAGAGAAGCCGGTTTTTGTAAAATTGTACCCCAGCAAGAAATAAAAACTGAAAATGCACACAAGGTCCATCAGTATCTGTAGAGACAAGATAGATGAATATTTTGGGGGCAGACCCTTCATCAGAACATTGATGTTTTACATCCCTAGGGTTCTGACACAGATGGTCCAGTTATAATGATAGCAGCTATTCAATCAGTTGTGAGTGCCAAGCATCAAAGGTGAAAGGTTAAAACATGTGGTTCATGGTGTACCAATGTGCAGTGAAACAGAGGGGTGGGAAGGATCAGCCTCTAACCTCGCTGAGTTCATATTCTCAGCCATGCCATTGTGGGGTTAGGGGTAAGAAGGGAAGTCAGGCAAAACTTTTCTAAACAATAAGTCATAGATTTACAGAATAAGTTACCAGGGAATGCCATTGCAGTGTAAATGGGTTTGAGAAACAATTAAATGTGTTTCTGGAGAGGAGATAGATTGAAGGATATGGTGATAAGATGGAAAGGTAGTGCTGATATTTCAGAAAGGAACATGTTCGTTGGCCTTAAAGGGTTTTCCTGTTTTTGAAGATTCTAGTGTTCTTATGACCACTCGCCATCATGGGTCATTTGGAACAGGAATTCTGATCGATTATTTTCTCCCTTACATTGAAAAATGAGTAGGTTAAGCCGAGGACTTAAAACTTAAAAGTTATAAGGATAGACTGAAGAAACTGAATTTATTTTCACTCGAGAATAGAGGATGGAGAGGTGACGCAATTCAAGTCTTTAAAATGAAAATAAGGATGGTTGATGTAAGTCATTCTTGCTACTTCAATTGTGGTTTCAAGACCAGAGGACATAGATTGAAGATAGTCAAACCATTAGTGAGGCTAGAGATTCATAGGAATTTGTTCTCAGAGTGAGTGATGTGTGGAATGGACTTCCATCAGAGGTAGTTAGTGTTAATTCATTGAGCTCCTTTAAAAAGAAGTTGGACGATTATCTGGAAGAGATTGGGATTGAAGGTTAAAGGAATAGATTTAGGCCAAAGGGATTAAATAGTTATGGTACACTTTGTGGTATGTTATTCAGTACATGGCAAGACTGTGTGGAATAAATTAGTGTTTTGGCTTTTTTGGAAATTTTTCTGAGTATAATTCACCAATTTTAGATTGGGTTAGGTTGAGAGAGGCCGTCAAGCAACACCATCAAAAACAGACTATCTGGTCATTTATCTCATTGCTGTTTGTGGGACATTGCTCTGTGCAATATTGGTTGCATTTCCCTACATTACAGCAGTGACTACACTTCAAAAGTATTTCATTGGCTGTGAAGCGCTTTGGAATATCCTGTGGGCATGAAAGGCATTATATAGAATCATAGAAATTTATGGCACAGAAGGAGGCCGCAAGATCTTACCCCTTTTTCTTTGCCCCTCAAATGTAGTTGTGGCTGATTTTTCCCACATTGGTGAGAAAAGGTTTAAGAGGTTGAATTACCTTTTTCCCATTCCATGATTTTTTACATTCTGATGTTCCTGGTCTGTTTGGCTCAGTACCACATGGCAGTGTATTGGTAACCAATTTTTAACTTGAAATATTACATATTTGGACATGTCAATGGGAATTGGGGGGGAAACTTTCCACTGGCTGGAGTCATACCTAGCACAAAGGAAGATGGTTGTGGTGGTTGGAGGTCAATCATCACAGCCCCAGGACATCGCTGCAGGAGTTCCTCATCAATGACCTTCCCTCCACCATAAGGTCAAAAATGGGGATGTTTGTTGATGACTGCACAGTGTTCAGTGCCATTTACATTCAACAAGACTTGGACGATGTTCAGGCTTGGGCTGATAAGTGGCAGGTAACATTCGCACCACACCAGTGCCAGGCAATGACTATCTCCAACAAGCGAGCGTCTAACTACCGCCCCTTGACATTCAATGGCATTACCATCGCCGAATCCCCCACCATCAACATCTGGGGGTCACCATTGACCAGAAACTTAACTGGACCAGCCACATAAATACTGTGGCAACAAGAGCAGGTCAGAGGTTAGGTATTCTGTGGCGAGTGTCTCACCTCCTGACTCTCCAAATCCTTTCCACCATCTACAAGGCACAAGTGAGGAGTGTGATGGAATACTCTCCACTTGCCTGGATGAGTGCAGCTCCAACAACACTCAAGAAGCTCGACACCATCCAGGACAAATCAGTCGCTTGATTCACTCCCTCCACCACCAGCGCACCGTGGCTGCAGTGTATACCATCTACAAGATGCACTACAGCAACTCGCCAAGGCTTCTTTGGCAGCACCTCCCAAACCCGCGACCTCTACCACCTAGAGGGACAAGGGCAGCAGGCGCATGGGAACACCACCACCTCCAAGTTCCCCTCCAAATTCCCCTCCAAGTTACAAGCCAAATGTATGCTGAATGTTTAAATGTCTTAATCTAAATGTACACTCTCGGGAGCCGCAAGCCTACATTTCGTTGTACTGCACTTGTGCACTAACAATGACAATAAAGTTGATTATTATTATTATTATGATTATTATTATTAAGTCGCACAACATCCTGACTTGGATGTATATCGCTGTTCCTTCATCGTCGCTGGGTCAAAATCCTGGAACTCCCTCCCTAACAGCACTGTGGGAACACCTTCACCACACGGACTGCAACAGTTCAAGAAGGCAGTTCACCACTACCTTCGCAAGGGGAATTAGGGATGGGTAATAAATGCTGGCCTTGCCAGCGATGCCCACATCCCATGAACGAATATTTTTTTTAAATGTACCGTGAAAATATACTGTACTGGAAATAATAGTGTTTAATTTTTATTCAAAAACATGGAGGAAATAATCCTACAATTGCGCCAAAAATAAATTCGCATTTTTGTGCAACTTAATCATTATTGAATGAAATGAAAGGGGCAGCATCTTTATAAAAAATCCCATTATTTTCAGAGAGGAAGATCCACGCATCCTTCGCATTGCGATCATATGCAAGTGACACAAGGCTGCTTTTGGACACGATTTATGTTATTGCCTTGGTGAACAAACAAAAAATGTTGACAAATACTTTTTCTGTAAAGAACATTCCCTTTAAATTACCTAACACACAAAACCTATTGGGTTTGGAAACTCTGACTGTTAAAACAATGAAGCCAGATGATATCTTGATGAGGTATTGATTGATATTCTGCTGGGGAGAGAGGACAGTGACTTGAAGTAAGAATTAAGACAGTGATTATTAGGGCTTATTACTTGTAAAAATTAACTTATGCTGTTCTTGTGGACATGCGATGGCTTTTCGCTGTTCCTCTGCTCAAGGTGCTGACTCATACTGCTATCTAGTTCGGGGGGGGATGGTCTCCAGAATCTTGGGCAAGTAGCTAGTCTTACTTCATAAGCCTAGATGGTGAGTGCCGACAGGCTTTCTGACTGTGGGAGGAAACTTCAGAAACAAATATGATCTTGTCCTTGCCCCCGATTTATGTATTTGCACTTTACAGTAGCAGTCGTGAGATAGTGATAGGATCCCTAAATAAATTCCCCATTCCTCCCCAAGTCCAGGGCATTGACTCCATTGTAATGTTCCGACCACCAGGTTGGGTAAAATCAGCTAACAGAACACAGACAAGTAATAGAATCTGACTTATTCATGGTCTGTAGTGCTCATTGCCTAGACTGGATGGTGCAGTTAGAATCTGACTTGTTCATGGTCTGTAGCGCTCATTGCCTAGACTGGGTGGTGCAGTTAGAATCTGACCTGTTCATGGTCTGTAGTGCTCATTGCCTAGACTGGATGGTGCAGTTAGAATCTGACTTGTTCATGGTCTGTAGCGCTCATTGCCTAGACTGGGTGGTGCAGTTAGAATCTGACTTGTTCATGGTCTGTAGCGCTCATTGCCTAGACTGGGTGGTGCAGTTAGAATCTGACCTGTTCATGGTCTGTAGTGCTTATTGCCTAGACTGGATGGTGCAGTTAGAATCTGACCTGTTCATGGTCTGTAGTGCTCATTGCCTAGACTGGGTGGTGCAGTTAGAATCTGACTTATTCATGGTCTGTAGTGCTCATTGCCTAGACTGGGTGGTGCAGTTAGAATCTGACCTGTTCATGGTCTGTAGTGCTCATTGCCTAGACTGGGTGGTGCAGTTAGAATCTGACCTGTTCATGGTCTGTAGCGCTCATTGCCTAGACTGGGTGGTGCAGTTAGAATCTGACTTATTCATGGTCTGTAGTGCTCATTGCCTAAACTGGGTGGTGCAGTTAGAATCTGACTTATTCATGGTCTGTAGCGCTTATTGCCTAGACTGGATGGTGCAGTTAGAATCTGACCTGTTCATGGTCTGTAGTGCTCATTGCCTAGACTGGATGGTGCAGTTAGAATCTGACCTGTTCATGGTCTGTAGCGCTCATTGCCTAGACTGGATGGTGCAGTTAGAATCTGACCTGTTCATGGTCTGTAGCGCTCATTGCCTAGACTGGATGGTGCAGTTAGAATCTGACCTGTTCATGGTCTGTAGTGCTCATTGCCTAGACTGGGTGGTGCAGTTAGAATCTGACTTATTCATGGTCTGTAGCGCTCATTGCCTAGACTGGGTGGTGCAGTTAGAATCTGACCTGTTCATGGTCTGTAGCGCTCATTGCCTAGACTGGATGGTGCAGTTAGAATCTGACTTATTCATGGTCTGTAGCGCTCATTGCCTAGACTGGGTGGTGCAGTTAGAATCTGACTTATTCATGGTCTGTAGCGCTCATTGCCTAGACTGGATGGTGCAGTTAGAATCTGACCTGTTCATGGTCTGTAGCGCTCATTGCCTAGACTGGATGGTGCAGTTAGAATCTGACTTATTCATGGTCTGTAGCGCTCATTGCCTAGACTGGATGGTGCAGTTAGAATCTGACTTATTCATGGTCTGTAGCGCTCATTGCCTAGACTGGGTGGTGCAGTTAGAATCTGACCTGTTCATGGTCTGTAGCGCTCATTGCCTAGACTGGATGGTGCAGTTAGAATCTGACCTGTTCATGGTCTGTAGCGCTCATTGCCTAGACTGGATGGTGCAGTTAGAATCTGACTTATTCATGGTCTGTAGCGCTCATTGCCTAGACTGGATGGTGCAGTTAGAATCTGACCTGTTCATGGTCTGTAGCGCTCATTGCCTAGACTGGGTGGTGCAGTTAGAATCTGACCTGTTCATGGTCTGTAGCGCTCATTGCCTAGGCTGGGTGGTGCAGTTAGAATCGGACCTGTTCATGGTCTGTACCGCTCATTGCCTAGACTGGATGGTGCAGTTAGAATCTGACCTGTTCATGGTCTGTAGCGCTCATTGCCTAGACTGGATGGTGCAGTTAGAATCTGACTTATTCATGGTCTGTAGTGCTCATTGCCTAGACTGGATGGTGCAGTTAGAATCGGACCTGTTCATGGTCTGTAGCGCTCATTGCCTAGACTGGGTGGTGCAGTTAGAATCTGACTTATTCATGGTCTGTAGCGCTCATTGCCTAGACTGGGTGGTGCAGTTAGAATCTGACTTATTCATGGTCTGTAGCGCTCATTGCCTAGACTGGATGGTGCAGTTAGAATCTGACCTGTTCATGGTCTGTAGCGCTCATTGCCTAGACTGGATGGTGCAGTTAGAATCTGACTTATTCATGGTCTGTAGCGCTCATTGCCTAGACTGGATGGTGCAGTTAGAATCTGACCTGTTCATGGTCTGTAGCGCTTATTGCTTAGACTGGGTGGTGCAGTTAGAATCTGACCTGTTCATGGTCTGTAGTGCTCATTGCCTAGACTGGGTGGTGCAGTTAGAATCTGACCTGTTCATGGTCTGTAGCGCTTATTGCTTAGACTGGATGGTGCAGTTAGAATCTGACCTGTTCATGGTCTGTAGTGCTCATTGCCTAGACTGGGTGGTGCAGTTAGAATCTGACTTGTTCATGGTCTGTAGCGCTCATTGCCTAAACTGGATGGTGCAGTTAGAATCTGACCTGTTCATGGTCTGTAGCGCTCATTGCCTAAACTGGATGGTGCAGTTAGAATCGGACCTGTTCATGGTCTGTAGTGCTCATTGCCTAGACTGGATGGTGCAGTTAGAATCTGACCTGTTCATGGTCTGTAGCGCTCATTGCCTAAACTGGATGGTGCAGTTAGAATCGGACCTGTTCATGGTCTGTAGTGCTCATTGCCTAGACTGGATGGTGCAGTTAGAATCTGACCTGTTCATGGTCTGTAGCGCTCATTGCCTAGGCTGGGTGGTGCATTGACCAACTGAGTCATCAGAGGAGCTGACTTTTTAAGATTTATTTTTTTCTTCCCTGGTAGGTTATTTGGCCATTTGCATCTTCCTTCATCTGGGAGGGGAAGAGATTGTGGATTTTGGGCCTGTTCCACAACTTTGATCGATGGTCCACCATAACTGACCAGCAGAAGAAATGATTCTAGCAATGCAAACTGGAGAATCTCTGTTTTCCTCCGTCCAGGCTCTTCTCCAAAACATTTTGAGATGAAACTGTTCACTTTTATTCAAGCAACCAAATGATGACACTCAAGCAGCCTGGAGTAAAGGTGTTCAAAACGTAGGCAGCCCTGCAGTTACCCCCATCCAGTGTTTAACTGGATGGAAGCTTTTGGTCATGCTGAACATTTTAAAAATACAAACCTTGTGTTTTGAGCACCTCTTGATAGCTAAGCTGTCAACTGCGTTATTTAGTGTGGGATATAAAAGATCCAATAGCACTATTTGAAGAAGAGCATGGGAGTTTTTTCCCAGTGTCCTGGCCAATATTTATCCCTCAACCAACATCACTAAAACAGATTTTCTGTTCATTATCACATTGCTGTTTATGGGACCTTGCTGAGCGCAAATTGGCTGCTGCATTTCCTACATTACAACAGTGACTACACTTCAAAAGTAATTAATTGGTTGTAAAGTGCTTTGGGACTTCCTGAGGTCATGAAAGGCGCTATATAAATAAAAGTCAGTCTTTCTTTCTGATTCGTACATAAAAAATGCCTATTAGATTCTTATTCCAGACTCCGTGCCTTCAGAAAAATGTAAGAAAATTGGAGGGAAAAAAATAGAGAATGGCCCCAAGGAATCTGTCAAAGTCCAGTTTCATACCTGGTTGAACATGTAAGCAACCCCGTTACTTCAATTTATGACCCTCTAGTTGTGAGTTTGAGGTTTTTATCCTTCCCAATAAGCTATCTGAGGTGAGCTGAAAAGTTTAGCAAACTGGGTCTGCTCTCTTTGAAAAAGAAGTGCATTTGGATAACCAAATTGATATTTTCAAGATTGAAGTTGATCCAGGCAAATTGATTACATAGGATTACATAGGATACTAGCTGGGGGGGCCCCGTGTTGCCAGGGCTGTTTTGGGCCGGGTGGTTTAAATCGAGTCCCAGGCTTTCGGGCCTGTCTCTCTGTCCCTCTGTGGCTGTTTTGGGCTGGGCAGTTTAAATCGAGTCCCAGGCTTTCGTTTGGGCCCTGTCTCTCTGTCCCTCTGTGAATCTGCTGCCGGGCAACATTTTAAATCGAGTCCCAGGCTTTGGGCCCTGTCTCTGTGTCCCTCTGTGAATCTGCTGCTGGGCAACATTTTAAATCGAGTCCCAGGCTTTCGGGCCTGTCTCTGTGTCCCTCTGTGAATGTGCTGCCGGGCAACATTTCTACCTTTTAATACCTTCAAAGATGAAAGTGACTTATAAAATGTTTTTGGTAAATCTTATGTTATTTTTAAAAGAGATACTAACTTTTTCGAAGCTGGATTAGCAGATTTTGAGCTGGAAGTAGTTGAAGCAATGGCTGCCCGATGCCGGAGTTCAAAATCATTAGTCCCGCCCACAGACGCAGCGATTGGCCAACCATCAGGCGACTGAACTGTAGGATTGGTCAATCGTGATGGCACAGGATTGGTCGACCTTGACGTCAGTCAATCAATGCTGATTAGCAGATAATGAGTTTAATTTTGAAGGTTTTTTGCATAACGCGCGAACAATTTTCGTCTGACCGAAAAGTAAATACGCTTACGACCGTCCCGGAAGGGTAAGCTTTCTTTGCAGGTAATGCGCGCGCAGGTACACTCTATAACTTTCGAGCGTATAGCCGGACAGACAAAACGTAAGGAACCACTTTATATAGATAGACTAGCTGGGGGAGCCCGGCTTTGCCAGGGCTGTTTTGGGCCGGGCGGTTTAAATCGAGTCCCAGGCTTTGGGGCCTGTCTGTCTGTCCCTATGTGAATCTGCCGCTGGGCAACATTTTAAATCGAGTCCCAGGCTTTGGGGCCTGTCTCTCTGTCCCTCTGAATCTGCTGCCGGGCAACATTTTAAATCGAGTCCCAGGCTTTGGGCCCTGTCTCTGTATCCCTCTCTCAATCTGCTGCCGGGCAACATTTTCCCTCTCTCAATCTGCTGCCGGGCAACATTTGTACCTTTTAGTACCTTCAAAGATGAAAGTGAAAGTACTTATAAAACGTTTTTGGTAAATCTTATGTTATTTTTAAAAGACATACTAACTTTTTCGAAGCTGGATTAGCAGATTTTGAGCTGGAAGTAAATGGGGTTTTTAGCTTGAGGCAATGGCTGCCAGATCCCTGAGATGAAAACGATTAGTCCCGCCCACATACACCACACCGATTGGCCAACCATCAGGCGACTGAACTGTAGGATTGGTCAATCGTGACGGCACAGGATTGGTTGAACCTTGACGTCAGTCAATCAATGCTAATTAGCAGATAATGAGCATAATTTTGAAGGTTTTTTGGATAAGGCGCGAACAATTTTCATCCGACCGAAAAGTAAATATGCTTACGACTGTCCCGGAAGCGTAAGCTTTCTTTGGAGGTAACGCACGGGTAGGTACGCCCTATAACTTTCGAGCATATAGCCGGACAGACAAAACGTAAGGAACCACTTTCTTTATATATCTATATCTATATATATAAATCGGTACTTTCTGTCTGTCATTCTGTCATTCTGTCTGTCATTCTGTCATTCTGTCATTCTGTCTGTCATCGCGTGTGCGTCTTGCGGGTATGCGCTCGAAAGTTACAGGGGCGTACCTACGCGCGCGTTACCTCCAAAGAAAGCTTACGCTTCCGAGACGGTTTTAAGCGTATTTACGTTCTCGGCCGGGCTAAAATCCCACCCGCAGTATCCCAAAAACCTTCAACGTTCCGCTCATTAGCATCTCATTATCCGCTCATGAGCAACAGAGTGACCTCAAGCTCGACCAATCGTACGCCGGGTTGCTGGCGTGTGCCGCCGGGCCAATCGGTGCGCGTGTGGCCGGGCCTTATCGTTCTGAACCGAGGTGAGTCGCCGCCATCTTGATTCCAAACTTTTCCTTTCTTTTTC
Source organism: Somniosus microcephalus (assembly GCF_052327205.1). NCBI lineage: Eukaryota > Metazoa > Chordata > Chondrichthyes > Squaliformes > Somniosidae > Somniosus > Somniosus microcephalus. The sequence goes on along the minus strand of NC_140989.1, from coordinate 284,307,420 downwards.
CCCGCTTTCTGCGTCTTAAAAAAAAACGTTGCTTTTAAAACACATATTGTTTTTTTAAAAAATGATTTAGAAAGTAATTAACTTATCTAATCTCATTAATTTTCCTACCTTTCCCCGTTTTTCCAGGTAGGCCTAGAAGCCTCGGCGTCTCCTCCGCACCCCACGCCCGAGCTAGGCACCTCCCGGCCCCACTCGAAGGCTGGAGGGCCGAGCCTCAGCCCAGCGCCGCTAGGGGTGCGCGCGCAGCAGGAGCTGAGACGCGCTGTCTCCTGGCTCGGCCGGGGCTTGCTGAGTGTCAAGCGTTACCCTGGCAACCCCGGCCGGCCGTCTCGCACAGCCGCAATCGGCGGTCTTCACCTCGGGCGGTGGTGGGGGGGGTTGCGACCCTCGAGGGGGGGGGCGCGACCCTCAGGGGGGGGGGCCGCGCGCGCAGCTGGAGCAGCTGAGACGCGGCGTCTCTCTCTCTCTGGCTCGGCCCAGGGGCAGGGCTTGGTCAGCGTCGCGGTTACCCTGGCAACCGGGCCCGCCAGCCGAGCCAGAGACGCCGCGTCTCAGCTCCTGCTGCGTGCGCAATCGGCGGTCTTCACCTCAGGGGGGGGGGCGCAACCCTCGGGGGGGGCCGCGACCCTCGGGGGGGGGGGGGGGCCCCGCGCGACGCAGCAGGAGCAGCTGAGATGCGGCGTCTCTCTCTCTGGCTTGGTCAGCGTCACGGTTGCCCTGGCAACCGGGCCCGCCGGCCGAGAGAGACGCTGCGTCTCAGCTCCTGCTGCGCGCACAATCGGCGGTCTTCACCTCGGGGGGGGGGACGACCCTCCCTCCCCCCTACCCTCCCTTCCTCCCCCCGCCCTCCCTTCCCCCGCCCTCCCCCCTCTCCCTCCCCCCCCCGCCCTCCCCCTCCCTTCCTTCCCCGCCCTCCCCCCCTCCCCTCCCCCGCCCTCCCCTTCCCCTCCCCCCCTCCCCCCCGCCCCCGCCCTCCCATCCCCTCCCCCTCCCTCTCCTCCCTCCCCCCTCCCCTCCCCTCTCCCCTCCCCTCCCTCTCTTCCCCCAGTCGCTCTCTCTCTTCCCCCCAGTCGCTCTCTCTCTTCCCCCCAGTCGCTCTCTCTTCCCCCCAGTCGCTCTCTCTCTCTCTTCCAACAACAACATTCCCTCGAAAAAGCCTCGGCACCGCCGGGCACTTCAGCTAGTCTATATATATAAATCAGTACTTCTGTCTGTCATTCTGTCTGTCATTCTGTCTGTCATCGCGTGTGCGTCTTGCGGGTATGCGCTCGAAACTTACAGGGCGTACCTACGCGCGCGTTACCTCCAAAGAAAGCTTACGCTTCCGAGACGGTTTTAAGCGTATTTACGTTTCGGCCGGGCTAAATTGCGCCCCGCGGTATCCCAAAAACCTTCAACATTCCGCTCATTAGCATCTCATTATCCGCTCATTAGCGACAGAGTGACTTCGAGCTCGACCAATCGTACGCCGGGTTGCTGGCATGTGCCGCCGGGCCAATCGGTGCGTGTGTGGCCGGGCTTTATCGTTCTGAACCGAGGTGAGTCGCCGCCATCTTGATTCCAAACTTTTCCTTTCTTTTTTCCCCGCTTTCTGCATCTTAAAAAAAAAAACGTTGCTTTTAAAAACACATATTGTTTTTATAAAAAATGATTTAGAAAGTAATTAACTTTCGGCCCGGGGAGCGGGGCTTGGTCAGCGTCACGGTTACCCTGGCAACCGGGGCCCCGCCAGCCGAGCCAGAGACGCCGCGTCTTCAGCTCCTGCTGCGCGCGCAATCGGCGGTCTTCACCTGCGGGGGGGGGGGGGCCGCGACCCTCGGGCGGGGGGGTGGGGTGCGCGACCCTCGGGGGGGGGCGCGACCCTCGGGGGGGGGCGCGACCCTCGGGGGGGGCCCCCCGCCCTCCCCCCGCCCTCCCTTTCCCCCCCCCCTTTCCCCCCCCCCGCCCCTCCCCCCCCTCCTCCTCCCCCCGCCCTCCCTTCCCCGCCCTCCCTTCCCCTCCCCTCCCTCCTCCCCTCCCCAGTCCCCCCCCTCCCCTCCCCCCCTCCCCTTCCCCCCCGTCCCCCTCCCCTCCCCCCCCTCTCTTCCCCCCAGTCGCTCTCTCTCTTCCCCCCAGTCGCTCTCTCTCCCCCTCCTCTCTCTTCTCCGCCCCCCCCCCCCAGTCGCTCTCTCTCTCTCTCTTCCAACAACAACATGCCCTCGAAAAAGCCTCGGCACCGCCGGGCACTTCAGCAAGTATATAATAAATAAGATAAGATAGATAGGCTAGCTGGAGTGCCCGGTGGTGCCGAGGCTTTTTCGAGGGCATGCTGTTGTTGGAAGAGAGAGAGAGAGAGAGCGACTGGGGGGGAAGAGAGAGAGCGACTGGGGGGGAAGAGAGAGAGTGACTGGTGGGGAAGAGAGAGAGAGCGACTGGGGGGGAAGAGAGAGAGTGACTGGGGGGGGAAGACAGAGAGAGCGACTGGGGGGGAAGAGAGAGAGCGACTGAGGGGGAAGAGAGAGAGCGACTGGAGGGAAGAGAGAGAGCGAGACTGGGGG